>NW_009923735.1:30372-49336 GCF_000696875.1 Nestor notabilis
TCTTTCCTGTTGGTTTCAAAGCTACAAAGAAAACTCCAAAAACCTCCCATTTAACAATAGAACCTGATTTCCTCTTATTTGGCTTTTGACTCCTGATTTTATATGTATATATTTTATATACATTTATATACATCTAGACACATACACTGATAGCCAGATCATTACACATGGCCTGCATAAGGAATTCTATTAGGACACTGGAGCGCATGAAGTTTAACATAGTGAATAGCTCAGTGCTCCAAGACTCAAAGCCTTTGGGGGCAATTTGTAGCAGTCAGTCACATACCAGTCATGCAACAGGTGACTTACGTCTTTGCTGGTAGCCTCTGTTTCTCTGCCAGCATCCTGCAGCAAATCCTGCAGTAAACTGGCAGCCCCACTCAACTGAATGAGGCTGAGATAATTGACATCTGCTGGGAATCTGTCTCTTCCCAGCTATGTAGTTATTTGGGCAGCTACTCACAACTAAAAACTGCTCTTGGAGAACTGAGGTAGCACTGTTTCACATGTAAATATAGCTACTTACCTTTGTCTATCTGTACCCCTAAAACACAGGGATACTTGAAGTGCTGCTGAGCTTTTTTCAATCCAAAGAAATAACACTTGTAGAGGTTAGGTACCTAGACCTCCTATAAAAATCACTGCACTCCTACTTCAAGAGGCAACAGCCTACATTATGACAAGTAAAAAAATATATATACAGAAAAAAATAATCAAACAATGCATTCTACACTATTGGGACTGAAGGACTATTGCTGCTTGGAGTAACTCCTTGAGGTGTCAATATGAACACGGACTTGATTAAGGCAGAGATTGAGAGGCAGGCCTGAACAAAGGAAATTAACTGGTAATGGTGTTTGTATCTACATTCACACACCAGCTTCATGGTGAAGCTGAATGTGAGATGCAGGTTTTGTGATGAGAAGTCCAGCATGCTGCTCACCTTGCCAGCAGGCATTCTTCTGGAATCACTGTCCTCCAATCAAATCCTGAGGCAGCCAGTACCAAATGCTCAGTGCTCATATAGGAAGACATCCATAGACACTCACATTCGTGTCAGGAGGTTCATGTGCTGGATGAAACGGAGATTGCAAGTACATGATCTCTGTAACACTTGGAAGGAGAACTCTGGAGAAGCAGCTGCTTTAACCACAAAATACGGTAAAAGTATGGCTTATAAATAGATGTAAAAATATTTGCCATAGTTTGTAGAAAGTTCTGCAGACAGGATTCAGAAAGGCCAGGCCTAGCTCTGAGAAACTGCTTTATAAACAGTTCCTTGACAAAAATATTATTTA
This sequence comes from Nestor notabilis, assembly GCF_000696875.1. NCBI lineage: Eukaryota > Metazoa > Chordata > Aves > Psittaciformes > Psittacidae > Nestor > Nestor notabilis. The sequence goes on from NW_009923735.1 coordinate 31,671, forward strand.
TAACATGAAATTATATTACAGATCTGGCATTAGTTACAACTACAGTTCTCAGCAGAACTGGAGAACCCAGACCATCCGCTCAAAGTGCTGAGAACAACCATTGTAATTCAGTAAATGTAACCAGAGATATGCCATAAAGACAGACCCACTGCAGTTTAGCAGATTTGCTGTTAAGAGTGAAACCTGGTTGGTTTCCAAGCACCTGGCCCACGGCTTTGTGAACAAAATGAGTGAGATAACAGTATTTACTAACAGTTCTCACTACTGATTTGATTGTTTGTTCTTCTTGATGTTTACTAACAAGATTACCTCAGAAGGGAGAGAAAAGAACTTATGGTTTTTATTTATGTTAGCATTTTACATGGGTTATGCCAAGTTTTATAGTTGCCAGTTGAAAGCAGCAGAATATTTATAGCAGGCTCTAACAGCAGCCACAGCTAATGGAGGCTGCCCCTGGCAAGGCACTGAAGTTTCTCATTGAGCAGGTTCCTAGCAAAACTGGATTGCACAAAATCATACCTTCAGTGCACAGCAACCTGGGTTTGGGGTTTCTTTTCTCTTCTAGTTTAGATTTTTATTTAAATGCAGCATTTCAAGCCCCTTTACTGAATTTTTACGAAGATCTTGGAGGGGAAAAAAAAAATCCATCTGAAAGATAAATAAAAGATACTCTGTTTCTATGGTTATTTTAAATCAGTTTTATGCAGGCTTTGACAGGAGTCTATTAAATCAAAAGCCAAAGATCAAAGTGGCAGTTCTAGTACAACTGAATGAAAGCTAAAGTAACTGCAGTCAAAGAAAGGGTCAAAGCCTCTGTACTGCTTTAAGAACAACTTTCTTTTATTTGTAACAATGATTTCTAAGGTGGTAAATATTCTGAGTAAAGAAATATGCAAATGAAAGATGCCAGACTGGGGCCCAGGCCAACAGCAGCTCCCCCTGGTCTCAGTGCCTCTGGACCTGTCCCAGTATTACAATCCTATAAACTCTCCGGAGATTTTTCTCTAAAAGCTGTGTGCCCTGTGTACCACCAACAAGTGATTTCAGTGAGAGGCTGATATTTGCCTGATGGAGGAGGCTCCATCCTCCTCCATTTCAGGTTCCATGGTTTGGTACATTAAGAGAACATGAGAGAAAACACAAGACCAGCCACACAGTGCCAGGCACAGTCCACTGAGTGAAGAAGATTCTGTAAGAGATGATTCAGGAAAGAATACAAAACCAGGAAAATGTATTCTCACAGGTTTCAGCCTTGAACAGCAGCAGCTTTTTTGAGATGAAATTCAGATGCATACAGTGGTGTTAAAAAAAGTTATTGATCCATCATGACTTTGTGAAAGATGCTTTCTCTGTTTTTCTGAGACTATTGTGTGATAACCCAGAGGAAAATCCTCAAGGCTCCTCTTGAGAAACATTGAGATTTTTTCTGTATATATGTATTTCTATTTAATTTTGTTCTTTTTTGTGCCATTCCTGATCTTAAAGACCTCATATCCTCTCGCATTGTGAGAATTTAAGACTGATATCCTCAGCTGTGAATGTCTCTATTTCATGCGAGTCCTTAATACTTATTTAATGATACCTACAGCTGTATTAACCAACAATATAGCAAAGGCCACAGCACTGCAACAGCACAGGTTTTAGGAGGGAAAAAAGGTCAAAATAAGCAAAGAAATTCCAACACTTCGAGCTCTGTCAGAGTGATGTTAGAACTGACAGTGTTACAATAGTCACTGTCAGCACCTAAAAGTACCTGATCATCTCCTGGTGAGGCTCAGAGCAAACCTTAGTTGAGATTAGTGAGGAAAGTCTCATGTTCACAAAGTCTGTCATTATTTGGTTTGTTTAGAACATCTGGTTTATTTTTCCAATTCCATAAAATATGTGGTAAGAAACAACACGGACTTCCTGTTGCACCTGTAATCATCAATGAAAGACTTTCTTCAGTGTAAACATTACACAGCAAACCACTTCACTGGTCAAATGGAGGTGCTGATCACCTCTGTTTTCTTCCAAGCTTCAGCCACTTTTACCTAGAGACCAAATAACCTGGTCATCTGACCAGTATGTTCAATTCCTGATTTAGATCCAAACCACAATGGCTCTGCAGTGATCTGTTTCTAGTGACCAAAATTATACATGAAAAGTAATTCGAACTACCAAATCAGACGTACCTTTCAGTTTTCTGAGTGCCTTTCCTCCCCAGAAAAGTAGGAGGCTGGTGAGACTATTTGGTAGCAAAGCTACTTACAAGAAGGCGGCATATTCCTAGTCAAAACCCAACATCACGAGCCAAACCACAAAACCCAATAAAAAACACCACCAAAAAACCCTCCAACCCAACCCAAACAAAAAACCCCACCTAAACTACGATATAGTTAGATGAAAGTATCTTAACATTGTCAGTTGAGCAACCAAACTCGGTGATGTTGGCCACTACAGAAACTTGTTTGCAAAATGTCTGTAAAAATCACTTTCACAACACCTAAGCAAGTCACCTGAGTATCAGAAAACTTCACCATAAAGAACACCACAACAGTGGGAGGAATTATCTGACCAGGATCCCCTGGGTAACAATACAGAGGAGCTTCAGCCACATATTCAGCCGAGTTTTATAGAACCTCCTATGGAGTCACTCAATACCTTTAATCTGACAGTTAAATTACAGAAAACCTGCATTGTCCCTTAAGGGGCAGCCCTGAAGTCAGGCTAAAGGCCAGACTCCATGCACCCCTGGTGCAGATACAGCATGTCCTCCAAAGCAAAGGAAGGTCTCCAGTATGAGCTGCCCTGCAGGCTGCCACAAGGCAGCCACACTGATGGGAAATGAGTGGTATTCAGTGAACTACGGGTTTATAGCCACTATTAAAGGCTGCTTTTTCTCTGCAGGACAGGTACAGCCTCAAGCAGAGGAGGTCTCAGCGTGTGGCTTCGTCAGGTCCCTGTTTGTGCCAGTGTGCGTGAGAAAGAGTATCTTAGATGAACCATAAAGCAGATCTGTAGGTGATGCTTTAGCACACTGCCTTTCAGGCCAGAACAGCAAAGATAATTTCAAAACAGCTTCTTAGCAACAATTTCTCTCTTTCATGATCCCACAGAACAAAGCAAGTACATAAAACAAAAGAAAAACACAAAAGCAAGAAAGGAAAAAATACCATCTCGAGCTAGAAGGTATTACTGAGAGAGTACACCACAGCAGAGGTAGTAAAGAAGAGTAAGTGTCAAAACCAGGAACACAGTGGAATAATTTCTTCTGAATTTTTCAATGGTCACCAACATGGTAGAGTTATACAACACAGTATTTTTTCCTCAATTTTCCAGGCATTCTTCAAGTCCAAGCCAAGGACTCAGCAGCTTAATCCAGTTGTAGTATTTTTACAATACCCCACCATCAGCACTTACAACGTTAGCAAATGCCTTCCACTTCCTTAAAAAAAGTGAGAAAATAAGATTTTGTGAGTGTGCAAGAAAACATCTTTCAAATTTTCTATTTAAATAGTAACTAAAAGATAGTAGCAGCTGTACATGGGTATCACCATGCTCATCAGCTCCCCTCATTTCCTCCAGGATGACCCAGAGAAGACCAACAGCAGCCAGAGAAGTATTTTCAGATAGAAGGGTCTGCAAACCCACAAATGGTTAGCATCCCAGAGCGCTCAAGTTTTGCCATTACATATCTATGCATAAAGATGGTCACATAAGCACTGCCACTTGCTGTGGGGCACAACAGCACATGGTGAAGGCAGATGGTTACTTTCCAGACCTCTAAGTTATGGCAAGTGAAGAGCCTAAATAATTGCACCCTGTTCAACTACACACAGGCTATGTGAAGACCTATTGTTCCTGAAGCAACTTTACCATTTTCATTATTATACTTCAGTAGGACTTTGTCCTTGACTGAAAAAAACTGTTTTTGCTGTTTTGTTTGAAAACTAAACTGCACTTTCCCTTTAAAGAGCTATTTGGGAAGGCACATAACAATTACTGCTAACACTTGCTATTAAAGCTGGTGAAAAGTTTTAGGCAGAGCCTGTGCAGCAAACTGCTCTAATATAAGACAGGTCTGTAGCATTTCCTACATGAAGACAGCAGAACTAGGACACTGCATGCTGGAGACAGGGTTTTTCTAGTTCTCCTCCTCCCAGGGTGGAAGAGTGATGCACAAACCTCTCAGCTGGGCTTAAGGCATTTATGCTGTTATTTAGTCCTTCAAGTCTGACTGTGTTGTCACATCTAATTGGTCAAATGGGAGACTAGAGACCAGAGGGAAAGGCATAAAGATGTCAGCCTGGAAGACAGGAGAAGTGAAACTGATGTTTCAAGCTTTCCACAATCCCCTTTACCTCTGCTTGAAAAAGTTAAGTATGTTCAGTGTTCCAGACATACGAGACATCAAAACCAGTATTTTTTGTACGATCATCAAGTGTAGCAATTACTTAAGCTATGTATTAAGGAACTTCAGGCCTGCCTAAACAAAGTATTTGAAAGGATTTAAATAATTTTATGGTATTCACAGTGTGGATGGTCTAAGGAATTCCAGATGAGCTTAACAACAAGTGATGAGGGAACATCAGCTCTAAGATTTAGATTTAAAAAAGAAAAATATAGGGCCACAAACAGAGCAAATAACTTCTCAGCTTATTCATAAACCCTGTTGGTTCTAAAAGAATGCAGCCTAGTGGAAATGGCACTGTTAGGAACCATCAGGACACTGCTGCACACTGATGCGGTGCCGGATACCTGAATTACTAAGGTTATTCAGTAACAGACCAGCAAGTAATACAAAATGCCCCCAGGCCACCGCAGGGGCTGAAGGCTTCTCTCCAACTTGATCATTCAGTTCTAGTCTCTACTGCACAAGAGACAAGAAGTGAAACGTTTCACGCACTAATGACTGTCAAGGAAAAAGGAGGAAAGGAAGGAAGATGAAGAGACTGAGAAGCCCTTATGATAGTGCCTATGTTACTTATATATAAAGTCCCGAAATCAGTAAATGAGAAATAAACCAATACTTCCTCAAAATTTCAGGTTTACGTGATACACATCAAATTCCAACTTTCTAAAAGTGACCTTTCAGAGACCCTGCTATGTATTGCATAAGCTTAGAAATGTTTTTGATATGGCAGACCTGTAAATCTATGTTAATAACTAAAAGGTATGTTTTAAGCCAGACAAAAATGAAAAGCTTTCTGCCCTCTAGGAATCATTCTCTGACTGCACTTCAGTTAGTTCTCAATCAAACACTCGATCACATTCAATCTTAGATAACACATACATGGAATATTTGCGGCCATTTTCTTCCAGCTGAAGTACAGTAGCATTTTTATTCCCCTATTAACAAAATATATATATGTTGTCCTCCCACTGCTTCAGATTTCCTCTCCGGATGGTGTGAGAGGTAGATTGGTACAGGTTGTGCTCTTCCTTCTCCAGTTTCATGTTAGATCTGACAGGAGGAGTAACTATACACTTGTGATCCTTTTACAGACACTTACTCCTTTTATCCCAAGGTCCAAATGTCTTTTGTTACATTAAGCTTTTCCTACAGCTTTGATCTCCCTTTACAAAAGGCAGAAAGCTACGCTGTACAGGAATCCGGAAAAATCCTGGAAAAGAGCCTCTAAACTTTGCATCTTCCCTAGTTTTATTTTTATATCTCCTATTCTTTCTGTACTTTGCCATAGGGTTCTTCATAAAATATCTGGACAAAAAGTAAATATTTTCAAAATGACTTCTCAGACTGAAAAGTCCTTTTGCCTTGCATAAGCCCAGGGCATTAATAGGATCTTTTTATATATTCCTGCTTGTCTTCCCTTCCATCCATTAAATTTCTACATCAAGGGTTCTTGGACTCTGCTTGTGCAATCTTATCATGCTGTTTTCTTAATTTAAATGCTTGTCTTCACAGAGTCTAATACTTAGTCTGTTCATTGCAAGTCTCCTTAATTCACTGAAGCTGATTAAACATTTTATATATATATAAGAATCAGTTGTGTGTGTGTGTGTGTGTCCACCCCAATTCTAGCCCTGGAGAAATACAAACATTCAGCATGACTGCTTAGTGCAATTATAAAGGCATATTCCTCTCTCCCTTTACCTACATCAGAATAATTTAACTTTTCACTGGGTTGCATCAAAATATTTGTTCACTTTTACACTGCTCTCATTTGTTGCAACTGTGTTTTCCTCATCCACCAGAAGCATGCTTGAGGCACTGTTCTTCAAAGAGCCATGCTGCTGGGTATCTAAGCAGGGCATCTCAATCCTGACCATCGTAATGCAGATGTGCATTACTGCTGAATGCTTATGCTTGCTATCACTTAAAATCTGCTGTCCTAAAAGCCATCTTAAGTCACCCAAACACTGCGTGCATATGCTGGCTTTGGCTTCAAGTAGAGTTTCAACTGATTTAAAAACTCCATTGCTTCCTGTTTACATTATATGAAGAAGAAATGGGAGTACTGAGCAAAGAGAGACAGCACCAAAGGTTATTCAGACTCAGCAACCCCCTCGGTTTATCCCCTAATTCCAGCACTGATACATTCAAGAAAATTTCAGCAAAATCAGTGGAGCTGAATTTAACTGGGTCACATTGTTGAAAGGTGCAATCTGAGGAGCTTTTGTGAATGGACCTGCATAGGTCCACCTGTTCTCTGACATAAGTGAGTGAACCCTCAGATCACAAGTATGAAATGCAGCTCCAGCAGAAGTCAAAGAGAATTTTGTCTTCAATGAAAGAATGTTTCCTCCTCAAGCCTTCAGCAGTGCTGTGTAAACTGTGAGACATCTGACCAACTGCTCAGTTGCTACAACTCTGATCATCAAATATATAATGGAAGAGTGAGCAGGTTTGTGCTGTTATGCTTTTTATTTTAGAGGTCTACAGTTGCAAGGAACAAAACACAAATTAAATCAATCACAAGCCATATAAGCTCCCCCTAAGGAAGCAGCCGCATTTCCTAGGCAGAGGGAAAAGCAGTCAGCAGAGAAGAGCAGTATTCCTGTAGATTCCCTGCAGGAGACACCATTTGTGCCTGCAATATCCTTTTCATCCCAGGACTGACTCAGTCAGGTAACTTTGAATTCAACTTTAGTAACTGAAAATATGGTTCTATCTTCCTCCCATATAAACTTATAGAAAAAAAGTGTGACTTGAGACAGGAAACTTTAGATCATTACATCAGAGTTTTTATCTCAGTGGTTTTCCTAATGAAAGAATTTATTTCCAGCAGAAACTTAGTTAAAAATATATTCTTACATTTTTTTTTTACTTTTTTTTTTACTTTGTTAAAAAAAAACAATTACTCCAGTTTAGGAAGCTGGATATAAAAGAATTTTCTTTGTATTGAAATTTCTTTCCATATGGCTTTCAATCCCCAGTTCAACAGCCCAAGTTGTCCTTTACAGCTCCTAACAGCCTCAGCATCCACTTCCCAGGATTTGTAGCCACATGCTACCTCATACTGCTGCTGCAGTCTGAGATACACACTAGTTGGGACCACTGTAAACCACAGAACTTGACATTAATGCTAGAATTCTTCAAAATCTCCCATGAGGTTCAAGCAACTACTCCTGAATACTGATGTCATGATTAAATAACTGTGTTAGGGCTTTTGATCATCTCCAAACTTCTCGGTATTTCCATACTGAAGCTGTAGCTGCACCACAACCATAACTGGTATTTCTCTCCTCTGCCACCTTCTCTCCTTTCTCCTCGTCCCCCTCCCGTAATTCCTTCCCAGCTGCTCTCCCACCCAGATCCCTCTGGTATGGAACCTGACAGAGGCAAGCTTTAAAAGCTGAATTTGTCTTTATTTCCATCAAGAGCAACCACTGCTGCAAGTTTCAGTACCCACAGAGGCTTTTAACTGCAACTTTTTATTAGAAGTGCTAAATTGGGAGTAATAAAAATTCCCAATTTAATAGTTGAATAAAAAGAGGAAGTTAAAAGCCGGCAGGGCTGTGAAGGAGCAGCACTGAGACTGGAGGTGCCAAATATTTGGGTTTTAAATGGCTATGCTTCCTCCTGTATAATTATAAGGAAAGACTCTCCAGTGAGATGCTCTGGGCATAGAGAGGTTTCTGCTCATGAGCTGAAGAATATCCCTGTGTATTTCACTATACTCATACAAACACCGTGGCTGCATAGGGGTGCCTTTTGCACAGAAACTGGGAGAAAATTGTACTTTAAGTCTTAGCTAGGATTTTCTAATGCATTCTGCAGTCAGACCCAAGCCCAGGATCTTTGAAAGGATTTATCTATAAATAGAGCTTTCTAGGCTTTGGAAAACTGGCTCTTCATATTACATATGTTTAAAATCTGACTCTTACTTCTTGTAAGAAATTTGGGTTTGTTTTTCAGGACTAAGGTAGGCTTCCAAATTTGTTTTCAAAAAGCAAGGGATAGCCATGACAATTCAGTGACTTTGCAACTGGAAGCCTCACCCAAGTAGCCAAAACTAATCCATACTTCTACCAGTGTCATGTAAAAAGGCCAGACTTCTAAATCCTAGTATTGCCAGGGTAGAGCTGGCTTCATGAGACAAGAGAAACAGCCTCAGCTCTTCACAGTACTTGATAATGTTCATAGTACATGTATGTGAGGAGACCCTCACAGAAACAGATTCCTAGTGCCAAGGTGCTCTTTCTGACTGCCTTTTCCCCCCTCTCATTCTCCCCACATTCTTCAAGAATAATGAATAATTACCAAAGTGAAGTCGCCCCATTTGGCTTCCCTGTGTCATTTCCTCTTCCCCTACCTCATCAGCTCTCCCTTAAAGGAAAATGCCCAAAAGAAGACATGACAATACCAAGTGATGCAGCACAGATGCATCTCAACACCTTGTGGAAAGGCTGAGAACTGGAAAGAGAACAGTAAGAAGGTTTATAGGCAGAATTGTACAATCACAATCTGGTTTTGAATTTGGCTCAAAACTGCTGAATATTTTAAGCTTAATAAAAAAGATAAGATGTTCAAGTGCCAAAAATCCCACTGGTTCAGAAATGAACCCTTCCTTTATTTAAATATAAAAAAAAAATCTTTAGAAAAGGGCCAGGAGTTAGCTTTGTGCTCCATAAAAGCCCTCATCTTGCATGTCTTTAACAACAATGAAGCTATGTTTGGAGAAGAACATGGTCAGAAGTCACGTATGAGCACAGCTACGCATGCTAACTACAGAAAAATTAGGAAAGGCTTAGGGAAAACATAACCTAAGTAACAAAATCAATGTTTATTTAAAAATAAACTGACAACTCCGCAACATTTATCTAACTAAGAACATTCATTTCTAGTTCTTGGGGAAAAAAGGAAGGACAGACTTTGGCTACATTGTGACAGTTGTCTTCTGCAATAATAGAGAGTGCTCTCAGTACATATCTCTGCTTAAAAAAGCTATGCTTTAAAAGTTGCTTTTGTTTGAACTATTTCCATATGCTAAAAAGCAAGGCTTTCTAGACTTCAGACAGTTGCCCTTCCCCATACTGTAACCTACATCTAGAATTTTTAGACTCCTGAAGGTCTAGTCCTAAATTGTTGTACCAAGTATTTTACAGGTCTATACACTGACTCCATTAGAAAGGGCTTATTACTGTGGGAGTACACACAAGTTAACAGGCAGAAATTATTCAGAGCTCTGTGGCACAGAGCATGCAGAACTATCACCACATCAAAACAACTATCACCACATCAAAACAACTATCACTGCTGGATGCCACCAGAAACTTGCAAGAAACTGTCAAGGGAGAAGGAAACTTCGAGGAAGACTAAACCAAGCGAACAACCTTTGCATCAGTCCCCAAGGGTCACAGGGATCTGAGAGGCAGAGTGATGGGAAAGATGTAAGCTCAAGCAGCTCTTTTGCTAGTCTTAGCAAATTCCCCTTCAGGGAATGAGCAACTCTGACGTGGTTACTGCCTCCAGTCACACTTTCTCTTTAAACTGTCAAAATCTTCCAAGACTCTGTTCCCAACACTCTTCTCCAAAGATGTATATGTAGATGTGTATGTATAGTTCTGTCACTTGATTCTTTCACACAAGAACATTCCCATCCAACCCTATTCTGAAAGCATTTGGATCACCCATTTTAGTATTTGTCATTTGAGAAGTTTCTATTCCCTCCTCTACTAGCAACTGCTGGCCAGGAACCTATGTTAGTTCCCAACCTTTGTTAGCTCCCTCTTAAATACCATCTCATTGGGCAAAGAAGGCAGACTGTACTGCAAAACATACCATATACATTAGCAATCCCTATAAAAACAGAAGAGCATCGACTGCTGCAATGAAGGAGGGAGCCCAGATAGTGTATTATTGGAAATTTGGTGCTTACATTAATTAAAAGCAGCAAATGGAGTCAATAACATTTCTTGTATGCATTCCATTCAGTTGCTTTCAAGTCCAGGTAAATGAATATTACCCTGTTCCTTTTGATTGTTATGAAGCCTGATTTTTGAAAACACTACACTTACTAAAATTATTTTACACAAGGTCTCTTTATAAAGGCAATCACTGACATTTGATGTGTTTTCAAGAACTTCTGGGATCTCTTTTTATGAGTTCTGCTGTTCTTTGCTTGGTTCTGGGCAATCTTTGATATGTGCTTTGGATTAGAGGATGGAGTTGATTGATTCTATGATAGCACAAAGGGTGTAAGTTCCATTTCGGTAGTAGATTAATAAAAGTGGTTACAGAAGTTATATAAACTAATGAATTTTCAATAGAAAAATATTACTTTGTCGAAACAGATACTTTCCAAATAAATGTTTCTATTGAAAATTTTATTGGAAAAGGCTTCTGAGGTTCAGGATTAAATTTAAATCCACAGCATAAGAAGGCGTGTTGTGGTCCCTGAATCACCAACTCAAACAACACAAATCAAAATGGTCCTAAAGAAGAGGAAGTCCTTAGTTTCTGGGTGAAGACTTCCACCATGATGCCAGACTCAGAAGCTTTGGCCTTTGCTCTCAGTCAGACAGACATTAGACTCCCAGACTGCAAGTGCTTTACGCTTTAAACAAGAACAACAGCATTCTTTGTTGGTTTGGAGCTCCTCCACACCCCATAACACCAAACATTTTCAAGTTTCCAATTCATTTCAAACAGAAATTAAGATTTTTTTAAAGTCTAAACTACTTGCAAAAGTCCTTTTTTGGTGATTTCTAGAGCTGGCCAGTTGACGTTTTCCACCCCTCTTTTCCCCACAAACACATACATACTGTATAGCCAGGTTCCTTATTTCTCAGTGATGATTTTTCAGCTCTCAGGCTAGCCTGACGCCCCAAAAGGGTGGTGTTTCCTACCCTAGCATGTTACAAAGCTTTCCCCACTGCCTGCTGTAAACGACAACTGCTGAATATCTGTTAAATTCTGCAAGCCTGGCAAGGCCACTGAATTGATATGTGGTCCTGGATGAGATGCCAGCTGAGTCTGCCCAGAGCAGGCAAAATCTGATGCTGCTGCAAAAATGAGAAAGATGGAAAAAGCCAGCCACTGGTAATTCCATGTCAATACATTTCAAGGTCATCTAGAAGTAATGCGATATAATTAAAGGGGACCATTGCACCACTGGCAACTTGATCTCAATGAAGCATTCCATCTTAAAATGCTTTTAAGTGAAAAAGAGAATGAAGACAACTGGTGGGGGTTTCTTTAAAAATCCTACTTTCAAGGAATTTTTAAGGTCTAGTCACAGCCTACCCAAAATAACCACGATTCTCCACCTCTGATCTCTTCTGCTATGTACAGCTCGGGCATTTTATTTATACACAACTACAACTCTCCCCACTCCTTCCCCCAAAAGGAGTTCCTAGTATTTAAAACATGCATTAAAGGGCTGGTGATAGGATGTTAAATCTATTTTTGTCCTTGTAAATACTGCTTTGCTCAGGGGAGTTGAAGCATTTTGGAATCCAACTTTATGTGGCATTCCTATTTTGGAACAAGAATAGCCAAATGCCAGGCATAGCAGCTAAGCAAAGCAGGAGTTCCCTCCCAATGCACACCACTAGTGTCATGCTGAGGAGAATTAGCTCTACACATAACCCTTCAAAAACAGTCAACTACCGATACTCGTCTCATGAATATTAGCAAGTTAGTAAATGAGAAGCAGCACAGCATGTTTCTGGAAAAGATATACCTCGCATTCCTCTCATAAGACCTCAGAATGATTTACGCAGCTAGGAGGTTTCAGACCACTAACTCAGTAATAAAGAGGAATATCTTTTATGCAAATTGTGTATCATTCCCTTGTACTAAGAGCAAGTAAACTGCTATTTCTTAGCACTTTTTCCTTTCTCTGCCCATCGGCACCTACCAAAGAGGAGGTGAACTTTGCGATAGCTCCCCAGATTTCTTCTTACCTAGATGAAGAAAGGTGGTCAACCACCTTCATCTTCTCCAGATTTCTGCCTATGGGAGAATATTATTATACATGGAACTCAAACACACTACTGGCTCACTCTTCCCCCCAGAGTCTTCCAAACCACTTTTACCATCTGCTCCTACATATTTTTTGGAACTTTCCCATTTGTACTAAATATTGCCAGGCACATGGCTGCATTTGAAATGAAACAGGGCATGCAAATGCATGCACATGTATTTTTAGCAGTCTGCTTTTGTTTTTCTGTAAATAACAAAGCAAAACTAAATTTAGGAAGAAAAACCAGATGCTGTTAACTAGAAACATGGAACGTGATAACTGAAAAAGCTAGGAATGCTTGGGGAATGGTACAGGAATACCCACTGATCTTGAGAAACTGAAGCAAAGGTCTGAAATAAAGAGATGTAACTTGGCGAGCATAAATGCAAGCATTACAGTTAAGAATAATCAACTACAATAAAATCCCCCCAAGCTCCAACAAACCAACCAAACAGAAACCACAAGAGAGGGGATCAATACCACAAGCACCAATTTTCCAGATAAGGATACCAGAGTTATAATGGATCAGAAATTGAAATCAACACTATTACACCACTGCTCAAACATCATATTCAGGAAGTATCATAGGTAAGGTACATGAAGCGCTTGCTCTATCTAGCTTGATAGTATTTCAGTTGGAATAGACCATCTGAACACTGCATTTGAAGAAAGAGTCGAATCAACCACAGAATGTCCACAGGAAAACACTAACAACCACCAGAGACCCCGCAAGATGTCACATAATCATAGGTCTAATGGAACACCTAAGGAAATGACTGAAAGTATTAGGATAGGATATTCTTTGAAGTCCTGTTCAATGATTCTGATTCTAAACCTCCAGGTACAAGACAGAAAGGGGTAGAGAAGGTGTTAAGAAATTGTTTATTCTCTGATGGCAGAAGGAATAACAGGCTTAGATTCAGGCTAGACACTAGGAAAACTTGCGCAGTGAGGACAGTGGAGAACTGTGGTACATTGCTTTAGCACTGCAGGATTTTGAGGAATCTATTACATGAACATTTATTAGGAAAAGCTTGGTAGAAGTTACCTTGCCTTGTGGAAGGGTATAGACTAGACAGTGTCCAGAGTTTTTTCAAGCCAAATCTTCATAATTCACTATGATGTTTTCAAAACCTGTGTATTTGTCTGCAAATTTCAACATTTAGTCCCAGCCATGTTAGTCAGCTTAAATCTTCTCTCAAAGTCCTGCGCTGCAGTCACTCATCTTTACAGCTAAATAGAAGGCTGTCTGCACACTGTAAATATTTGCCCTTCTCCAGACCGAGCCAAGCATCCTCACGGGAATCCCAGCCTCTGTGGCATAAGGAGTAAGAAGTTGTGACTGGAAAACCAATCAGACAGAAACCTTCCACTGAGACTGGATGCTGTAGTTATTTCCTTGGAGTGTTACCACAGTAATAATTCACAGCTATGTTCAGTGGAGCTGTGTAAAGCTTCTTGGCTGCTTTCAGGGTTTCATTACAAAACTGCAACCTCACAAAATTAATCAAATGTTTCGGCAGACCAGAGTGGTTTAGTATTAAGATTTTCTAATTAAATGTGGAGGAAAAAGAAATAGATTATTTTAGTAGGAATTTAAACAAAATGAGACTTGATGTGTAATCACATCAACTGCTGGCACATCTGTTTTATCAGTAAAACTTGTTAGAAACAGACTTGAACTGGAAACTGGATTTCCAAAATACCCAGTTTGGGAGGAGCTGGCACTTAAAACTGAACCTGGATCTTTGTAGCATTTGTCAATCTACACACAAAACATTTCAGAACTTTGTCCATTTCCCTACTTCAACAGTATTTACCAATAAATTCTTTAAAATGTTAATTTTCAAAATTCCTCTCTCTTGTCTCTCTGACCTCTGTTTCTACCACATTAGTTGTTTCCCTCTGAATTCCTGGACCGCTTCCACAAGAGTGGAGCAGATTTCAGTCCCTACATTTTCATTTGTATTTTCTGCAGTCAACACAGACACTCCCTAACACATCATGCATCCAAAACACCAACTTGGCTATTCACATACTGCCTGAACTGGAGGAACTTCACCTCTCTGTTCACCTTCCTAGAGTAATCTGCGAAAGAGCTGGCTCTGAATACAGAATCTCCAGAGTTCTCCCGATTTCACTGCAATACAAATAACTCTTAATAGTCCAAATCCACCAATCATGCACTCCTGCAGAATGAAGTTTGAATCATAAATCCTCTCCACTCGTGCTCAGAAAGTTTGTTTGGTTTTACTCTATTCCATACACCACACGCTGCCTGCTGAATTAAAGAGCATTTTCCAAGTGAACATCTTATGTAGGCCAAGGAGCTCTTAAGAGAACATGATAAAATTAAACTAATTAATTGGATATATCAAATGAGACTGCAAACTGGTGTCACTGTGTTGTGACACAACAGGATACACATTCAGGAGATACTTCATGTTAATGGAGTATATAAGCTTTACAAGCTGCCGTGTGAGAGGAGGGAAATCAGTTGTGCTTCTCTGTGGCCAACTGTAATATCTGCAAAAGTCTATCTGCACTTTTCTATCCATGGTGTTCTCTCACAACAGTTCCCAGTGACCTCCTTAACTTTACACAAGTTCAGTTTTAAGTATAAAAACACTCTTGGCCAAACTGTGAAATAAGGATATGGCTTCTCCACATCAAACTGCCTGGCAAGGATTAACTCAGTGATTCTGTAAAGCAGCTGGGAAATCCTGGAAAAACCCTGCTGTAAGAAGGCAGCAAGTTACTTCCCTAGCAGGAGATACTTCAAGCTATATATTTATGGTACTATGGTACCATATGTACATATGTTACTATACATGTAGTCTGCCTATTTTTCAGGGTAGAGGCTACAGTTGGTGTTCTGAAAACAAAAATAACTTCAATTAATTTTTTTATGGTCTTTTAAAACAAATTTCAATGAAACTTTTTTAAATTGAATTTCATTATTTGCATTAAAGAAGCCAAAGCTGTACTAGTCCTCAGAATAACAGTATTTCAAAATACTAATATCTGTATATTTTCCAATAATTCATTGTACATGTGACTATGTTTGACTCTTTAGTTAATTTAAAAAAAGAAATCCTAATGATTACATTAATCTTAACTTCCAGTAGGAAAAAGCGTTCAGATTAAGCAGAGAGAAACTCAAGTCATCTTGAAAAGGATTTATAACCAGCAGAACTAGCATATGTTCTGGGAAATTGGATTAACTGTTTCTCTCTTAAATAAAGACATCAAATCTACTTCTTGGCATTTCTACTGCAGTCATCTCATATAATAACTAAATCAGATTAAACAGAGTTAGGCAGAAATTCTAATGATCCAGTACACATCAAGTACTTCACTTACTTTATATATTCATAATAAATTAAACAAGTTTAAATAACAGCTTTAAACCAGACCCCAGCTCTGTACTAGCCATCATCAAAAAATCAGAATAACACACATTTAACTATTCCCTTGGAGAAAAAGAAACCAATCAGGAACTGAGACTACACAGATCCTGATAATAAATGATGCATATTCCTCATTCTGTCATCATTATATTTCTCATCCTGTTGTCATTTCACTTTGAAATTGAGTGACAGAAATACATTGCTTTATCCCTAGAGTTATAGTTAGAATTCAGTTGCAGCAATTAACTCTATCAGAGATCTGACTCTGAACTACTTTAGGAAACACCCCTTTGCTGATCAGGAAAAAAAAGGTCCAAACAAAATCAAGTGTGGATTCTTCCCCATTCTCTGGCCAAAGCCTACCTTGCACCCCACACCAAAGTGCAGAAGGAGCTATTGCTGTCTGTGCAAGGCAGGCTACCTATGTTGCAGCTTTACATGCCTGTTAGAACACCCCCGAAACTGAATTGTCTTTCAACCTACACATGCCTACAGCCTTACTTGCTCTGTAGGAAAGGTGCCAGGAAGAGGCCTTAGCAATCAAGAAAGGAAAAGGTTCAAAAGATACCTTAAAAATCTGTGATAGTCCTTCTCCACTCTTGGGGACAGGTTATAAGCCCACGCTTGATCAAAGCCTCCTCTAGTTATTCCTCTCCCACAAAAAGAACTCCTACTATATGCCTTCTGACCAATCCCACCTCAAGCATCTGCTTTAAATACCAATTACCATCTCTAATTGCAATGCAAAGAATTACTAAGAGCAGCAAAAATTAGTCAGGTAGTTAGAAAGAATGAGGAATTGGAGCTTTTCTTTCCCCCTACTATTTTGTAAGTAGAGAAAGAAGCTAAACTCACCGTCAGTGCTGATGAAAAGCAGAGAGATAGCAGATTTTATGTTCCTCACGAAATGCATCACGAATCTCAATACTCAGTCTATCAGCTTTTCTTAGTGCATTCTCTCTACCTTAATGATGACACAGATAAATCTAAAGTGCTAGTCTTTGCATGGAGTGTGTTCGTGCAAGGCATAAGGAACTGACTAAATTAAGCCTTTTACCTCTAAGCAAACTCAGGACTTGGTTTGATGCCCTATCCCAAACCAGCAAACCCCATAAACAGGAAAGAAGACCACAGCTAGTTTATAAAGACACCAGAAAGGCATTTTTTTAATTCACAAAAAGGGGAAGAAAGAACAGTTACTGCATCCATATTTTAAGACCTTGCTATATAATCTGCACCAAAACCTTCATTAAAGCTCTGCTGGCCAAGCATGCTTCCATTTAATGCATTTTTTTTGTCAAAACAAGAACTATTTGAAGGGAAGGATGTGATGCATTTCTTGACTTAATTTCTGAAGTGTCCCAGATTCAACAGGGCAGTCAATTGGAAATGCTTCTTCAAAAAATATATATTTCTTTACCCTAACTCGAGTTAGGGAAAACAGTAGAACTATTAATATAAACATAATCTATTTTATTTGTGAGAATTAGAAACAATTTCAAAGTTGGTTCCAATCAAGCACAGATCAATTTTCTTAACTGCCAATTTTCTTTCTGGAAACCCCATCCTATTCAACTCCCCATTAAGATGCTCCTGCAGCTTCCCATGCCATAATTGCTGAGTTGCTCAGTCTAATTTACTTATTCTCAGAATACTAATACGAGTAAGCAAGTCCCATAATGCTCTTGCTGCAATTAGGCACTGCAGGTGGGTTTCAGTGACCTTCACCCTGGCATATAATGCCATTTGGATGCTCTAGACTAACTCACCTGTCCTTCAGCTGCCACCCCCAAAAGGTATGAGAGGATTGTCTATAACCCCCCCCCCCCACACCCACTTCACT
>NW_009923735.1:49367-56288 GCF_000696875.1 Nestor notabilis
CATTTTCTAAAGTCTCTAACAGCCTTTACCTGCCCTGAGCAGCCTCACCTGGGACCTCCAGACTTGTGCCCATGGGCTTTAAGCCATGTTGTAGGTTCTTGTTTCTTTTCCAGGTCTTTCGGGGTTTGAATTTGACATCAGACTTGACTCGTTGCCTTGGTTTTGTTTGATTCCACTGATGGGAACAACTGCTGCAGCTGCCACCACTGTGCTCTCCTTGCTTGGCTCCCGGGCTGTGGGACTGCCCTGCAGATGAGCTTGTAGCATGGCTATCCTTGGCACCCTGCTTGTCTTCCCTTAAGGAATAACTCATTCTTACTGTTCTCTTACATCATTAGCACCACAGATGCCTGAGATAGTCCTGCATACCTGAATCTTGCCCTATAATCTTTTCTTGAGACCCTTCCTTTTTGCTTAGAAAAACATAAATACTAGTATCCTACTCATGTAACCTTATAGCTACACAAGTCTACTTGTATACTCGCAACACATCTGCTCAGTTGCTGTCTAATTGTGTAGATACTTCAGCTTTCTGACTGACTCCATTTTCACTTCTGAAGCTCCATGGCCTTCAAGCAGGCTCAGAAGTCAGGTTTTAATTGAGCTGATTTACTAAATAACGAACCATAATGGTGCTAGTAGAGAGGCAGCACAGCCCATGGGGTTTCTTGGCTATCTTCCCACTTACCAGCATTTCAAGCATCCAGCTTACCAGGTACTGCAATAGAGCCTATATGCTTACCTCAGGGCTGTGTGTAGCAGTGTACTGCAAATCCTAACTGGTTTTGCAGTCCCTAAATTACCATTCACCCATGGTTACACCGGAAGTGACAGTGTAATAAAACTAAGTCCTCTCCTTTGAGTGACAGGCCATGCTGATCACTGAACCATGCTTCTGTTTAGCTTCCCTGGCAGAGAGTAAGTTTTGCTTTTCATTAACTGTCACCAAATGTGAAAAGGAGGAAAAAAAATGCTAAAATCAGGATAAGGGAATCATAATTCTGCTTTAGTGGATCACAGGATTTTTAGCATAGAAATACTACTGGCTGGTTTTTCTGTGGTATACTTGAGCTTGCACAGAAGAATGAGAGGCTCTGGGGAGTGGATAATGGGGTGTTTTAGCACTGGGTCACTGCTGTGAATCCAGCTCAGGTCAATACTAATGGCAGTTTAGTTGCCCATGTTAATTTTGCTGATTGCCTCAGTCCAGGTCTGTAGAGGACCAATAGCTACAAGTAGCAAACAGCCCATCACCACAACTGCCATTATTCAAGTTAATCAAGAATATTAAATACCAAACAAAAGGTACAATGAACCTTAGTCTTACTAACAGACTCTAAGACAAGATCTAAGACTGTGAATGAGGGTACCTACAGCAGCAGTCATGATTCCATAACTTCAGCTTGGATATACTTTTGCTTAAATCAAAGTATTATCTTATATAACCAAGTTATGAGTTTATTTTCTGGACATAAAGTTATCTTTGAATACAGAAGGATTTTTCTGTTAGCCTTAAAGTTGGTCTCAGTTAAGCTATAAGGTAGAAACTGCACAGCCAGATAATATTAACTATGCCATTAAACAATAAAACAAACAGGAAAAATAAATGGACAAACTTAACCTCTGTATATTTAAGAGCCAATTTCAGGCCATCTATCACTACAAATATCAAAACCCCTTTATCATAATCATAGTCCTTTCACAACAGTGCAAACTAGGTTGTATGAGTGCTTTAGCTAGATATTTTCTCCAAATTGTTTGGCTACCTTTTGAATATAGCCTTAACTCAAAATACATTTAATCTTTAATACTTATTTAGGATATACAGAAAAATCATTGTCATGTTTAGCCTTCAATTATCAAAATGTATTCAACTACAACACCAGCTTCTTTTGCCTGGGAAAACACCTTGAGTTCTGCAAGTACAGCTGAATAATGACATTGCTCTTGTGCTGTGTACAAACATGGGGAAAGACTGAAGTGCAAGAGGGTGGGAAGGTAAAGTTGAATATTTTAGACCTATAATAATAAGGCCCAGTGCATGCACCACAGTGAGAAGGACGCATTATGTCTTAACTTCATCTCCCCAGCCACCAAGACTGAACACTGAGAAGGCAGCGTTAGTCATTCCAAGGGGAAAAAGAGCTCTGGACTTCTGCTAGAGTGATCCCATCTGGCCTAATTAAATGATCTGCATTGACAGACTTCTGAGGAAAGTCTCATTGTGTACTCCCAGCTGGAGGATGAAAATGCAATTGAGGTCTGGCTGAGGGAAATAACATGGAAGTGTATCCCAGGGAGCTGGGATGTGCCTGATGTTTTTAAAAATGCAGGAGCAGCTGGTGAAGATAAAATCCAGGGAAGCATATTCTCCAGTCTTATGAAAAGCCAGTGACCTGCTTTCTGCTTGAGGTAAAGGTATCACCTGGAGGTGTAGGTCCTCTGCAGTGCAAAAGGCCAGTGAAGAACCAGGAAAGAAGATTTCCTGCAGGAGAAAATAGTACTGAAACAGAATATGAAGCACTGAATGCAAATTAATCTACAGCCAGTAACATAGTAAGTAGCTGAGAACAAGAGCAAAATGAGCAAACGATAGACTAATTATGACAGAAAATGAAGAACTGCCAGCATCAAGCACTCACATACTGTAACTCCGGTCCCATGGAAATCATAAGCCACTTAAATGTGGAGCTTTTTCATCTGCTGTCTTCTCTTGCTGAGCTCTTGGAATCATTTTGTACTTTTTCTCTAACCCACAGTAAAAATTGCTTTTCCCTCATGAGCATCGACTGTCACTGTTTAAAATACTGTCCTGTGG
Source organism: Nestor notabilis (assembly GCF_000696875.1). NCBI lineage: Eukaryota > Metazoa > Chordata > Aves > Psittaciformes > Psittacidae > Nestor > Nestor notabilis. The sequence goes on from NW_009923735.1 coordinate 52,186, forward strand.
TCCCAGAAGGGGTGTTTAGGCTGGGACATTTAACTTGGTATCATAGTGCACAGTATTTCTCCTTCCTGCTTCCCCAAAGCTGTTGAGTACTAGGAAGTCCATGATTTTTTCTTTACACAGATGGAGATGCTTTTGGGGTTGCTTTTTCATATGCCCCAATATAGGTAGAAGATTTATATACTTAGATCATCGAGCTTTTCAAGTGACATACTCACCTGTTTAGTAGCAACAACATTAAAGTAATTCCATCAGTGAATTCAGGTAAGAAAAAGTGTTCCTCATCTTTTGTATTAATTTATTGTTCTCATCAGTTAACTTTGCTAGTTGAATCTGTTTTGCCAGGTACCAAGAACACCACAATCTCTTCTGACTCAGAAGCACTACATCTGCTTGTGAAGTACTGTAGAAGGCTGATTCTTTCCAGCTATATATACACACACAATAAATAAGGTTAAAATGTTCTACTTGAGAGACTTGAACTAGAACAACTGTGACTGGGGAGCCCGGCAACAAGAAGAGTAAAAGTAATTAAACTAATGGTGAATCGCATTCGGCTTAGAGGTACCTACTTTAAAAGCAGAAGCACGGAGCTCAAATCACTTAATTTAATCCATCTGTATCATAGCACATCATGTGAATAGTGCAGAAATGACATAGACAAAGATCTTTGCATCTAAATAGCATTTTCAAGATTTGCATTACTTAGCATTCTTGTGATCTAACTCGGAGAGACAGATTTATATTGAAACAGATGATCATAGACCTTGCTCAATCTATAATTTATGTGCAAACTGAGGTTTTCTGTGAATTTCAAATGAATAGCATGTTGTTACACTTGGTAGCAATTTTTTCTTCTGCTAGTATCACCCTGAAACATAAGCTTCTTCAAGAGGTCACTGAGTTTTATCAACTGTCATAAACAGTCTGGGGGTCATAAAACCCCCAGTACATATGCAGACTGCACACAACTAATGACATTTCTTTTAACTGTAATATCAAGTAAGTGAGTGAAGCTTTAAATCTGACTACATCTCTAAATCTGCAGCGTAATCTAGATGATAGGCAGATGGAACCCGAGCAATCAGGTTATATGTTTAGCCGAAAGAAATCTGTGTGTGTGAACATCAAGTGACAAATACATACTACTGCTCTTCAAAGAAAAAGCCTCAGGATGGAACATTTGCATTATGTATATGACGCTTTACCTCGTAACTGCACCCTGTATGCACACAGATCTGCAGGAGGCACCTCTGTATTTTTTATGGTCTTCTCTATTTATTTATCCAGTTATCATAGTTCTCTTTTAACCTTCCTTTCTGTCTGTTTTAATGAGTAAACCAATTCATTTTAAAATCCTTCCCCCCCCCCGCCCAGTGAAGACACAAGTTATCAAAACTGTAAGGAATGTGCCATCAGTGGGGAAAAAGATAAATAGATATGACCAATGAGTAGCTTAGGAAACTGAGAATGAGAACTTGCTCTGAAACACAGTAGTGAGCAGAGCTGAACGCTTTCTTTTAATGCATGCTAGAGTTAAGACTCCACTTGATCCCACTAGTTCGAGGCTTGTTTAATAGCTTTACTATTTTCCCCAGCTACAAATCTATTGCCATTCAGAACTCATGCTTCCCCTGTTCACGTGTTCTAGATGTAGAGGTTTCTCCCCTGGAATTGTGACAACTCTCTTAGTGTCAGCACCACTGGCAACTCAGGTTCTACAGAGCTACATTTCCCTTAGCACTTCTGGTTGGTTAGTACTGAAAGAAGTAAACGAAACAAAACAAAAATGTGCCTTAACTGAGAAGAGTGAGACAATGGTGGTTCTGTATTTACTGCAAGTAGCTAAGTTGAGGAGGGAGATACCATCTTATGTAGCTGCTCTTCTTTTTACTACTGTTACACCTGAGAGTCTAAATCCTAACCTAAATAGAATAATAAATGTAATAAACTCCAGAACAGACAACCTGGCATCTATTAGTGCTTATGCTCTTTAATTGCTAGTAAAAATCCCACAGTACATACAAAAATCCACAGCTATAGTGATATAATAGCCAATGTTCTCATTTTCCATGAGAATCACATTTTTATTTCTCTTTATAATGGCAGTAACTACTTCCAGATCAATCTCCATCATTTAATGACCAGCTAAATTAAGCACCTCAGGCAATGCCACGAGCACCAACTCCTCCAGCCAGTCAGCAATTGCCAGCAAATACCTGTACCTGAAAGTCAGTATCCTTAAATACAAAGTATTACATACAACTGTAGAAAGACAGGATTGTGTTAGACTTGCTTACAGAGCTTGAGTTTCTGACCTACTGGTTTTTAAAAATAGTGTTACACATTCTATATTGGCATATATGTCATAAACCAGTCCTTAGCTGGAGGTAGCAGAGAATGTAGCATCATTTTTATTAGGGAATTGCTCCTTGAGTGTGACTTACGCTTAAGGAAAGACTGAAGTCCCTGTCTTCAAAATGAGACTGCTATCAAAAGCACATTATAGTGGTGATTTTGACCTGCTTCTCAGATTTTGTGGGTACAGAGGACACGGTGCTGGTTTTAAGCTAAGAAATAGCCCTTTTCTTCCAAATACTGTAGTTCTGATCCATAGAAGCAATCGATCTGGATGCTCTTTTAATTAACATTCTCCTGAGAGATTTTTGACTCAGATTTGTTCCATCCTTGATTATAGGTTGCATGAAATAACCTCACTGTATTAATGCTTAGTATGTACTATAAATGTCCATGAACTTCTTCCTCTCTGCTCTGCTGAGGAAAATGAAATTTGAAGTGAACATTGCTGGGAAAATAATACCTACGCCTCAGCTGGATGAACAGCACAGCTAAAGATACTCATTTTTATTATACATTAGTGCATTTTAATATTTCCAAGTATTGAACACTTACAGTAATTACACAAAGTCCAAAGAAATTATTTTATTTAGCATAAACTACCCTACATTAATGGAGTACTTTTGTACGTAATGAATGAAATACAGGAGTTTGCTTCCACTTTAACAACATAAAACCCTAATATATTTTAGCATTATTCAACAAACACTACTTATCCAAAGGAAAATACATAACTGAGATATTTACAGTAACTTCCCACAGAAGCACAGCTGCTAGGTAGCATCTGATTACCTATATTCACAGCTAGAAAGCAGATCCAGCAGTTTCTCTGCCACTATTATTACGTGAAAATGGAAATAACAACTGCTATTTTTGTGGTTCAACATAGGATGCAACACCAGATATTATAAAAGGGTCCTGAATGGATCCTCATTGGTCCAGCAGCATTCCAAAGGGGTGGCCTAATCTACAGAGACCTCAAAGCACAGCTGAATTTGCAGTCCAGGACTCTGCATCACCATCTGTTCAGCACTCTGAACAGCCAGGCTCATCTTCTTCCAGCCCCAAACACACTTTTTTTATGGCACAAACTTATTTTTCTATGAGCAATTAAGGCAGCTTCAGAAGATGGATTATTATAAAATGCACTTAAGTCACTAAAATGTTAACTGGATATTCTGGACAAGCCAGAAGAAACAAAAGAGTTCACTTCCCAAAGTTTAACTGATTTAGATCTGGTGAAAACAACCCAACCTACTGTCCTCAATAAAACGAATCAAATCCTGCTCTCCTAGTTCCACAAGTGTGCACTTTATCACAGCTATATACGAATATGCATGCAGATTATAAAATTACTCGTGTAGAGTGGTACAAGGAGCAGAAAACCATTTCGCATGCCTCATGGAGAATTTTGGATAGACATCGCCTGTTATAGCTTGGGAACAAAGAAAATGTTGGGGGAAGAAGTGGAATAATATGAATTGTGATGATGACAGCATATTAACATTAGAATTTCTCTTCAGTGGAACTAGCCAGGGTAATTACTTAGTGCTATAAGCACTCACTGCATCAGGAAAGAAAAAGTATATACCTATTGTGAAGTCTGATTTTACATGCCATACTTCTGCTGTACTAAAGCACAGTCTATATGCAGCAAGTTTCTCGGTATTTCTGAGAATGTCTGGTATTGTTTGGTTTCGATGATGAATTGTTTGTACTCTATGAATATAATGTCATAGTTCCTGCTG
>NW_009923735.1:56319-70771 GCF_000696875.1 Nestor notabilis
TTTAATAAATGTTTTTATTGTAGGGGAAGCGACCCAGGACCAGGACAAGCAAGTTTTGCACTGGGGCAAGCCCTGCTGTGCTAGACATTTCTGATTGTTATCTCTCATCAGAGACCAGGATCTGTTTCACTGCAACGAGCTTTTTTCCGTGTGTGTTTTGTTGACTCGCAGACTTGTACGGTAAGCCTTCATTTTTGGTTACTTGAGAGACATATATATATATATCTCTCTATATATATCTAAGTATGTTGCCTATGCAATGCAAATGAACTCTTCCTCGTTGGGTATAATCAACTGTGAGGGAAAAAAACCAAATGTCTGAATACAGCACCAAGGCAAATGAAAACATTCTAACCTCTGCAAGCACAGATGCTGCAGTTGCTCTTCCCTTGAGTACCATCTCTCCAGTACTAAATCCCAGCTGCCTACTTCCTCACCATTTCATTGTAAGGAATTTGTCATGATGAAGATATTAAGACCCCAGGCAAGTTTCCACACTTCTGTACTGTGTCACTTAAAAGAGGCACAGACTGGTGGTGTAGAAGTGCCCCAAATGACTCCAAAGCTCAGGTGAAGAATGGAAGTGGTTTCTGATACAGAGCCTGCAGCACACCTCACTGTGTTATACCAACATCAGGTACCTCAAAAGTCCATTCTACAGCCCCCAGTTCTCACTGATAGCTGCAGTTCCATTGAGCCTGGCCTCTTCAGCTGCTATGACAAGCAAAATCCCTATTTTCTCAAGCTGGAGTACCTGGAACTTCAGTCTTTTTTTTTAATTTGGAAGTCAAAATTAATTCATGGCACCCCCTTCTCCTCCTGAGTAATATCCATTGCAGTTCTTTGAATATATTATGGCTTCATTTTCAGTTTTAAATCACTCTTTGTCACCTCCTGGCTATCGGTCCTCACTTCAAGCATTCAAAGATATTAATCAGTTCCTTTCATCATCTACACACTGTTTGTCCTAAAAGCCACTTAGAAACCTACTTCAAAAAGGGTGGATTTTTTGTTTTTTTTTATTTTACTTTTAGCAAAAGAACTACCTGATGGCTTCTACCAAGGTTAAGATTATTGAAGCGAAGAGAGTAAAGCAGAGCAAAGAGGAAGAATAGCATATGCCACAGCCTTCACAACAACAATAAGGGGGTTTATCATAAGAGCAACATTCACTGTCTTACAGTACTGCAATTACAGAAATATCTCATTCTTCGTAAAACCTTTTTTTACAACCAAAGTATCATCTACCTGACACCCTTGTGCAAGATATAGCTAACATCAAGCCTCAACAGTTAGAAAAGTTAAGTCTAATGTGCTTTTTATCTGCAATTTGCTTTCATTTTCCCATGCTTCTCCATTAACAACAGTTCTACTGGCTGAAAGAAACTCTGGCATATATACATTTTTAAAAAGCCAAACTAAACAAGAAGAATGAAAACAAACACATCTTTAGCTGTATCACTCACACAGAAAAGAAAGCTACCTTGTAATAATCCTATGCTAATATCACATGCCTAAAACAAGAGATGAAAAAGTGGCCACCTTTCATAATACCCAAGTGCTACAAAGCTAACAGTACTATCAATATATTGACCGAATACTTATCAACAGCAAAACACAACTCAAAGGTAGCTTTAAGCAAAACAGCCCACAACAGAGATCCATAGACTTTTCTAAATCTTAGTCTCTTTTGTCATCTTAACACAGAAAGAACATGTCCTCAGGATTACATGAAGAATATCAGGATTCTGGTTATATTAAATATACAAATGATAAAAGAAAAATTACTAAGGCTCTACCCTGAAATTCTGCCAGAGTATCCAATAAACACACTCAATACCAGATCAAGTTGGGAAAATTTACTGGGACATCAGACAAACATCCAAGTGGTTGTAGGCTTTTCCAAACGCAGACCAGCCTGCCCACTATTAATTTACTCACTTCCACAACCGCCTTTGTGTTTGCTTCTAGTAATTTCAAGCAATGGATTAAAGCCAACCTGAGGAGCTCTTCCACTGAGCTAAGGCTGACTCTTGGTGAATGGTGTTTGCAGAATGGCAATTATTTGATTTGTCTTCAGCATTTTAACTTTACTATTTGCATAGATGCTGTTGCACTGTGAACGCAAGATATTAAAGATTTAAAAATTGAGGGAATCCTATGATTCCCGGAGGTTTGGCATTTTCACAGAGTTGTCAGATTGATGCTGCAGTATTGTTCTGGGGCCTGTAAAAAGAATTCTGCATATCTCCTGAGAAAATTTGTAACACTGCATGTTATCTGGGGAATGAAAACTTTTTAAGTTACAAAATAGAGCAAAGATCAAAGGAGTGGCAGAGAAAATGAAGAGGAAAAAAAAAGATTCACAGGTAGAATAGCAGATTGAGGGCTGTCCAAACTTGAAACGCTGGAGTATCGCACTGGTAAGACTTCCCTGTCTCTGTAAAGTCACAGGCACTTTGGTGAGGAAAATTATTTCATTGTAACATTTTTATTAATTTACCTCTTCTAAAGCTTTCTGACAGACGTGGATTTTAGAGAGGAATTTGAATGGGAATGAAATAGCTGGCAAGTAGATACTGTACCTAATGAGTTTGGAATCTAACGCACACTGGTTTGCCATAGGACATAAGCTCCTGAATTACACTGCAAAATTCAGAAGCAGTGAAAGGAAACCTGGTGTTATGTTTTAACATGTCCTCAGTTTTCAAAGCATTATCTCAATTTCCCACAATCCACAACTGTTTAGGCACAATTTAAGTATGACACTTCTAAAATTATACTATCGATATATTATGTGGCCTTAACACCCCTGCACAGTGTTTTGTGGTTGTGTCTACTTCCTATAAAATACCTCCAGTGCTGCTCCCGGTCAGCTCTAGGCTTCTCCGACCATCAAGACTGAATCCAGCACGATGCCTCTCAGTTTTACTTACACAGACCAGATCCTGAAAGGCAAACAAGAACATGAACAGGGTTACATTAGAAACAAAAAAGAAGCAGAAGAGGTTTCAGTCCGTGGATAAAGTAAACATACATTTGGAGTCCATTTTTGCAGAAATAGGAGCTACAAATACAGGCAAATATTGCAAATTCCCTTCCCTAAACTTGAAAGTGTTGCCAGTATTTATCCCCTTGTAATGAAAGTTTGAGCTAGGTAACTGTGACAGATTCCTCTTGCCATGTCTTCTATACACACCTCCCGTATCTTTTTTAAACCTTTTCTCCTTCTTCTCCCACTCCCTACAGACTCACCAAGATGTAACAGGAATCCAGAAAACCTGGCATTAAGTGCTTATCTTTAAAACTGCAAGGATAAGTGGCTTTGAAATCTTCTTTAGATTCACAAGAGCTGAGCAAATGGCAACACAGAATTTAAAGTCTGTGTGTGAAGACCAGTTCTGCTACCTTCACCAAAAAGTGTGAGGATTTCTTGGAGTATTAAAATAGCCTTTTTTCCTTAACATTCCCCTTCTATATTGTCTTAAAGGCAGGCATCTTACTATTTTTGCCTAATAAAGAGTGTAAAACTACTTCCTATTTCTCAAGTCCTCAAGCCTTCGCTGGATGTGAACTGACAACTGGGGACCTAACCGCTCTGGTACCTGGTGCTACCACCACAGGAACAGTTGTCACACTGCAAAAACCAGGGGATTTAAAACAGTAATTGTTTCCAAACTCTCATTTGCTCCATTTCCAGCAGACTGACACCTGTTGCCACAGAAACAGCAGGAGACCAGAGTAGTAAGCATGTCAGATTCCAACCCCTTGCTCACTACAAGGGTTGGAAAAGACAAAACAAAAGACAGACCATGTAAGTGCAGCCTCCAGTGGTCCAAATTCCTTTCCAGATGGTTCCTTCTGCAATACCATTCTCTTCCAAAACAAGGCACCCAAGCAATATAAGCCAAGACACAATGTGACCCGGAGGCTCTAGGATTCTTCCAGTTTCCATCGCATTAACAACAACTGACTTTTTAAAAAGGTCCTATCTATTCATTGCACAGTTAATAAGAATCAGCAACATATCCCTGCCCACGGCAGGGGGTTGAAAGTATATGATCTTTAAGGTCTTTTCCAACCCAAACATTCTAGGATTCTATTTACTCATGCAGTCATAAAACTGAGCTCAACTGCCTCCTTCCTATCTTTAAGCTGGACTTCCACTCCCAATTCGCATTAACAAATTTCAGGGTATAGAATAACACAGGAGAGCTAACATTTTCAGTACAGTCACCATCTTCTCACAAGGTTGAAAGAGTATCTGCATCAGGCAGGGATTTCTGCTTGCATAGCTTACTCTGACTTTGCTTGAAACTCTGCATGCAATCAGCTGCTGCTTTTCATTATGCCCATTTTGTATTATTAAGATCTGAACAAGTCAGCAACTGAGTAGAGCAAACAAAACCAAGTAGTACACAGGACAGCAAAAGGATGAGAGCTGTCATCATCACCAGGGGGTGAAACAGATGCCATTATTTATTCAGAGCACAAATTAATAGTCTGAAGTCAGACTGACCTGAAATTCAGATACCAGCCCTAGAGTAGTTTCTGCTAAGCAAAACCACTTCAATATCAAAGGCTTTAATATATTTAAATATTCATTAAGTAAATCTTAAATATTTTAAATTCTGTGACAGCAGTTATTCTGGTCTTTTGATCACGACCTTTTATTTTTGCCACTCTATTTCCATAAACCCTCAAGAGATTTGTACCTACACTTTTAGCACTCAGTTACCACAGTGTTGATTTAGAAGAGTGATACCAGAAGCAAAATCCACCACGCTCATGGATGATGGTTATTTTCGCTAATGGCTGTTCCTTGTTGATGAACTAACACTGAGAAACAACTGGATTGCAAACATACCACAGGCAATTAAAAAATACGCTGCAATGTTTGATAGACTTAACATTACACTTGGGGCACTAGCTGCAACTTGAACAGATTGCCCATACATCAACATCTTGCTCTCATTCTGCTCTGGTAAAAAGGGCAGGCAAATACAGAAACTCAGAGCTCCTGCAGTATGATACCCAAACTTAGTCCTAGCTCAGTACTCATTAAGTACGTCAATGGCAGTGATTCAAACCCCGCAAGTTACTATGACTTAATAGGTTATTATCCATCAGCTTCAATACAGGACTGAATGCTTCTTGTTAGCTTCCCCAGTTATGAAGCTATATGAATTAGCTGACACCACCCTCATAACTAAGATGACTAAGAGCACATCCACGGTGGCTGTGTGGCCTGGATAAGCATGTCACCATACAGGCTCAGTGGGCAGACAGCTTGCTGTTATGCTGTAGGAACTCATTTGATTTTGATTGTATGTCTATATCCCATACGGCACATCAACCTCACTTTGCTGTGAGCCATTGCTGTGCACATCTTGACAAGACACCAAGAAACTGGTTAACTAGGGACAGATTTTTGATACCTGGACTATTTCCATTCTGAGTTAAATCAATGAAAGCTGCATTAGGTCTCCACTAAGTACCTGGGAAAGCTCACCCTGAGTTTCTCTTGGGGATACTTAGCAGAGGAGTAGGCATGTTTTCTCTCATGTATTTTACCTTGACGTTCAAGATTTAAAAAGGAATCTATAAAACCTCCCTGTTTTCACCATGGATTACACTGTGCACTTCACAGACTTGTGGTGTGACACTTTCATGCAGCTTGCCAAATGCTTTAAAAGGTCTCCGGGTTTGTGAACTTGGGTTCAACTAATTAAAGCGGATGGAGAATTCTGAAGTCATGAAAACCACAGGACATCTATAAAACATAAAGCCTTCTAGGTCAGTCCAGAAGTCAGCAAGTCCATTTGCAAGCCACTGAATAATGACAAGGATGATGAATGCCAAATAGCAATGGGAGCTTCTGGCAATAACAAAAAGAAAGGTCCACTCACCCCCACATTCATCGCAAAACAGAGAGAGGTATCCAGCTTGTCCTTTGCCACTGAATCATAAAGACTAAGACTTTCCCCTGAATGGGCATTTCTGATGTCTTATTTCTTTGTGCCATTCTGCACCCACCAACACAGTCTGTCCCAGCAAACAGAGCACTGGGATAGAATGCAGGAGACTGGAGTTCTATTCTTTGTTCCAGTCCTTTAGCTGAGTAACTCTGGAAAAGCCATTGCCTTTCCCCAAGACCCTGTAAATTATACTTATCTTTGCAAAGTGAAATTAACTGATGGAAACAACAAAATAGGTGTTATTTTCTTAGTATGCAGCAAAATAAATGAATCATCTCTATTATGGGAAAAATTATTCTTTCATTGATTGTTGTGGTATCCAACTGTCCCATACATCTACACTATTTGCATACCAAATTTTGAAGGGCAGGAACTTTCCTGCAGCTCGCAATCTGAATGCAACAAATAAGAATTAGAAACAGAATAGGCATTATTATCACTTATTTCTTCAGCTCTTCCACTGTACAGAAAGAGGAGGGAAACTGTTATTACTTGCCCTGTAATAAGAGCTCTCCAACTCTGCCTGAACCATCACACAGTTGGTGTGGGTGTGCATGTAAGTACTTCTGTCACATGGAGGCACATTCGCTATCTTGCTAGCAAGTATGCTAGTGGATGCTACTAGCATGGACCTACCTTCTTCTTCGAGTTTTATATTTGCTATACAATTTGCTTGCCTTTGTCCTGGTATGAGCTTTTCTGTCCTGTGAAGCATTTTGTACTGCTATTTATATCCTGGTCATTTCTGCAGGTTCTAACAGAATATGGGCCTGGTACTAGACTGTACAGACATAGCAGAGGCACTACCTGGCATTAAGGAACTCCTGATCAAAACAGACAACACATACATGGAAAAACCTTTTTTAGAATTGCTACTTAAATTTGCTACCTTTGCATTCCCCAAATCCCTTGTTCACTCAGGTGTCTACTTTATATGACCTTGAGCAGGATTATGTCAAACAAAAATACCTGAGGTAGGGCCAGTACACCCACACTGCACAACCCAGCATCTGCATGGCGATACCTGCTTAGGATCCACTGCTGCACAGGTAGGCTATAGCAAAAGCTGACAAGTGGTCCATAAACACAGGTCAGTGTTTTCCTCTTGATAACTGTGCCACCCCTAGAGATATTCAAGGCCAGGCTGGATGTGGTTCTGGGCAACCTGATCTAGTTGAAGATGTCCCTGCTCAGTGAAGGGGGTTGGACTAGATGAGCTTTGAAGGTCCCTTCCAACCCAAACCATTCTATGATTCTGTTCTCTTCTGGCACAGTCATGTTTAGCAGCAGCTCAGAGCTCTCCACCTTGGGTGTTGGGTTTAGTATGAACACCGACAAGGACAGGAGCAATTCACCCACACCCCAACCATGATCTGAGGTGAATGACCAGTCACAACTATAAGTTCAAAACCTGGCTACTGCAAAGAACTAGGAAATAACTGCTCACAGTTAATATTTGAGAGAAAAGGAGGTGAGGAGAAAGAGACAACAATTTAAGAAAATGTTGATTTCTTAAAGCTACCTAGATGACATTTAGATGAAAATCACAATGTAATTAAATGTTACCAGATGAAAAAGAGGCTGTGTTTGTCGAGAAAACACTGTGTTGTTAATTTATAAGTTTGGTTTTATTGAGCAACCTGTGAGGCAGTTATTTTTTCTTTGTTCCTGGTAGGTTATGAGGTGACTTATAGCGAGGAATCACTACATGTTAGGAAAAGGTCATAAATTACGAGGAGGAAGAAATTAAAGGTAAGCTACATACACATCACTTTTCTTGAGAATATATCTCCTTGGGGTCAAGACCATGTATGTGCACTTTAGCTCACATCCATAATGGCAGGCAGGAGCCTTTTATACACTGCCATAACATGTCACATTTATTTATTTTAAGGAATTCATTAGGAATGGATCAGAAAAAGAATACACACGAGGAAGCCCAGCGAGATCCACGTTTGCATAGAGAGCTGACAGAAAACAACAGAGAAAATTATGCAAGCAGTCAGCAAATGAGCAAGAACTCTGATGGAGCAGAAGGAGGCTGTTCTTTCAGCTGCACTCTACACTTTGCATTGACATTGCACCAAGGTGGAAAACAGCTCTAATAAGGACTTTGGGGTCTGTGCTTGGTTCTCCTATCAGCCTGTTCTGTTGACAGTGATCTACTCATTTCACCATCCTGGGAAATCACAGTGTGGGGTGGAAATGGCAAGATGTGCATCCTGAAACCAGAATTATGGGGATATTACAGGAAAGTCTCAGCCAGTGTAGTCAAAGTCTGTGTCTCAGTTCTCTGTAAAAATATAAACCTCTTCGCAAAGTGATAACATCATTCTGCAATCCTACTTTTTGAAAAGCGGTGATGAAAATGGCTTTAATATTTTAAGTAATAAAACCTAGAAACATCAGTGTACATTTGCTAGAACGGCACTTAAAACTGATGCCGCTTTCTTGGAAACAAATGATGACTTACTTGTTGCTTTCTCCCACTAACAGGCACAGCAAAGTAATTACCAGCTTTTTCCATTTACATTATGAGAGAACACAAAACAGCATAAAGCATTCTTCCATAAAAGCCATTCCATAATGGAAAATGGGGCACTTCTTCTAAGTCCACATCTTGCAGGTGGTCTGCTTGTCTGCAGGAACACTTCTCCAAAAGGCTCTTGCACTTAGAGAACTGGGGATTTCTCCCACATCATCAATTGCTGTAAATTTAATTTACGTTTGTTGCTTTGCAGTGGAAACAAACCAACACAATGCCAAAAACAGGAAAGCCAGGTGACACAGGAGAATGGATCGCCTCAAACTGTGACACCCAGCCAGCCTGCTTGAAGTACTTGGAGCCAGTCTGGCAGCTTGAAGTATCCATCCTGGATTAGGCTGTTATTCTGGCAAATCTAAGTATTTGCCCTTCAAAGCCAAAACCACCAAATATTTCAGAAGCGGCTAAATCCTTCCCCATTGAAACAGCTAGCAAATTGTCCTTTAGGTTAAAAACCCCACTCCCAACCTCAGCCCAAGATCACTGGGGCCTGATTTTTATAGTTCAGTATTTGTACACATTACCAGTCAAAGAATTCTTAAATCCTTTCAAAATCCTACCAAGTTATTTGTTTAAAAACAAAAAGTTCCACACTGAACACCTACATCATTTATTCTGGCAACCAAGCAGATTATCCATAGCTTGGTACACAGACAAAAAAGTATTTCTAACTATTCCTTTAATATTGACTATATTTCCTTTAATACTGACCACCTCTCAGTTTTCAGGGCCCTAGTGGCCATGGAATACAGGTTTGCAGTAAGGTGTCTACAGCTGGTCCTATGAGGAAATTAGTGTGCAGCGTGGCATCTCCCTGCATGCACAGTGCTGTAAGTACAGGCAATCCACTTTCCCTTTAAATAAAATAGGAATATCTGCTACCAGGCACTCCTGGACCCAGTGAGACTAACAGAATTCCCATACTGGAAGGTGGTACAGGATGGCTAATGCAATCCAAATTTACAGCCCACTGCACTGAACACAAGTTTCCAGCCGGAGACAGAACTCCAGATGTTGTACTCTATTCGTGTGTATCACACCACATATAAAAATCGAGAGCGCAAGAATAGAGAGAATAGTCAGCAATTTTCACCATGTCTCCCAGTACAGGAATTACGGAATATCAAATGGAACAGTTTTAAAACAAAGCAAAGGAGGTGGTATTTTACCCAATACCATTAGATTACGGAACTCCTCGCTGCATGACATGGTTGATGTCAACAGTTCACATGATTCAAGAAAGCTTACAGCAGGTGAAGAGCCATTTTGACAGCAATTAATTCTTCAAGCTAGTAAGAAATATGAGTCGGGCTATATCAAGACCAATACTCTGTGTCATAGCTCAGATTGACAGCCTACAAGTTCAGACTTTCTACCAGCCTGCTACGGTCTGATTTTATCCTGGATAACCCCTAACAGCTTGTATAAAGACAAATAAGATTAGCTTTTGTACTCTTAATTCTTAATTTTCAATCAATGGAGCAATTTTCTAGCTTTTGGGTGCCTTAAATTCCTCACCAACATACAGCCTGGTACTGGATCACCTACAGCAATAAATTATGGTTTGTGATTTTCATCTTTCATTACTATACTGCAACTAATATGTAGACATCATGCAGGTATTCTGGGAACCCACCCCAGATAGTAACTGACAATCTGGGATTTGAGTTCTTGTTATCATGAAGCAGGTTAGTCCCAAAGAACTGAATGTTCAGGGTTTGTGTGCAGCACCATTGCAATTACATACACTACATCACAAAAGTTAATCTAATTATATTTCCACATACACACATGGACACACACACACAGGCCCACTGTCATCTCTTCCCCCTTATGAACTATTGATGTGAAAGTTGAAGATGGTCCCAAAATGGAGATTTGTATCGTCCCAGGCACTAGAGATTGGGCAGCATTTGCTAGTTCAGAACTAAATGAACACTGTCAGTAATTCACTCAAGCACCGTAATTCAAAGCTATAGTTTCATTAGCTTACGACAACCTGTCTTGCATCACCCCACAATGTGATTCCATTTAGGTAAAACCACTATCTGTCTAAAGCAGTTACTCGAGAGGGCATTGCTTACCTTTGTTTCAAATTAGGTATCTGCAGCAACTTCCAGTCAATATTAAAAACAAAAGGGGAAAGAATGTGTGAAAATGAGCATTATCTTTGTCTTGGCCACTAGATGATAATTGCTACTAAATATTTTATTCTCCTTTAATGAAAGTGCAAATTCAGCAATTTCTAGTCCAACATTTTCAAAATCAAAGTTACTCAGAAGATGTGATTAAGCCAGTTATAGGTCTCTACATATAAGAAATGATTTTCAGAAGTGCTAGACACTTCTGACTGCTAGTGACCACACTAGACACTAAAACATGCAAAAGTATGGAATTCCATTCTAATGAACATTCAATTAAATTTAACTTGGGCCAACAGGCTTTTTGTTATCCTGTATTCTGCAAAAGTAAGACTATTTGTGTATTTCTCATATACTAAGGTTTCATTGACTTGTTCTTCACTAGCCCATTTTTAACTATTCAAGTCATTCTCTGGTCCTCCAACTACCCCCTGCATCATAAAAGAGCTCATAAAGCTGCCAAAACACACTTCAAGTTTATTGACAATCAAAGCCAGTTTTCTTTAGGTACATACAAATATAATCTAGGACAGCATAGCAGCCAAATTCTGATTCAACCAAGCAGTAAGTTTTCTGAATTAGCCTCTCTTCTCTCAGATTATAATTTGTATCCTTTCTTCTGATAATTTCCCTCTTTTCAAAGCTAAATAAGCTCTTTGTGGAAAGAGCTTACTCCCTTTTGAAATGCATTCCTTTAACCAAATTAGCTGACCTAGCCAAAACTGCTACTGGGCTACCAGTGCCTCAGCTGAACTGTACACTAGCTAGTGCTAAAGTATCATCAACATTCTATCAATTTCTCCCTTCCTGGAAACAGGAAGCCTAAGCATCAGCTTCTTAAGCAACAGAACATTGAGGGGGCTGAAAGATTGGGTATGCCTTGTCATTCTTAATCTTTCAAGATGCAGACACACTGAAATCTTTCACAGGAAATGCATAGGAAAATCCAGACGGGCCATTTTCAGTACAATCTTTTCCTTGTGTTCCTTTCAATTCCACAAATCCATTGGTTATGTCTGTACTGAAGGTCAGGTTGTGGGCCACAAAGCAAGCTAAAGTACAAACTGCTACACAACCCATGCCCACAAATCCATGTTTTTAAGGTGCTGTTGCTTGTGTGCACCATGTTCACAGTACTCTAAGGCCAAACTTAAGTGTTCTTCATATCGCATCAACCTTGCTGCATGAGAATTCACACTCCACGAGGAAGAACTGTCAGCCTTGTCTGCCTGGTATCAGTGATGCTGCTACTAGTTTTATATAACACACCTAGTGACCTCGCTTATCACTGGCTGTATTGGGTGTGCCCTTGAAAAAGCATGGGACAGACATCAGTTTTCTCCCCTACAATGTTCCAGGACTTACTCATATTCAAGGGGCTATGTGGAATGCAGTTAAGCAATCTGGGTGCAAGACAAGCAAATACTTAGGCACAGAGTTGGACTTACATTTACAAGACATAGATTAGATCCTACTGAAAACTGTACTTAAATCTTACTGGCAAGAAGACCAACACAGTATCGACTGTGTTTATTTTTCCAATAGTCAAGATTTAGATCTACTTTAGAAGAGAAATATTTACTAAAGAAGAATGCGATTTGAACTCACGAAAAGTACCAAATTAGATACAGTGGGAACTCTCCCATGTTTAGATCTATCCCCATGTTACACACTATGAAGCTGTACACACAGTGCAAGAGCTGTGCCTAGCAAGATCATTTACGGAGTTAGAAAGTACTACTTGAAAAAAAACCCACATCTAACTTTTAGAAAAGACACATATTTTGATGAAAGAAAAAGCTAAAAATACATTTGACCTTTCCATTAAAGAAACAACCAAGGACCCAGTTTGCTAACCTACGAATCTACTATTCACCTGGCATAATAAATGATATAGAGTAGCACACAAGCACTAAAATAGCTGAAGGCTGCCTTATTATTCATTGAGATGTGATCACAAATAATATTCTACTGCTGTCTCGCCATCTAACTCCATTTTGGTTTATACTAACAGGTGTGACTGAGGGAATGCTTTACAGAATTCAATGATACAACCTGGAATTAAAGCCAGAATTTTCTTTTGAAGATTGACATTGTAATCAACTGGTACAGAAAAATGTTCAGATTTTGTGGGATCATTTCAATTTCAGGAAGATTCATCACCAGTTCCTAAGGCCACTAGAAACAGGCCTTTATTAACAACTTCGCCTTGTTCTTTCTAAGCCACATGGAAACACAAGCAGAAATTTATCCACATATCATTTAGATATTTGTTATTGTTTCAATTAAAGCTGCAGTTGTGAGGTGTTTGGGGGTTTTCCTGTTGTTTTTCCATATACATGAGTTTCAAATTGCTCAAGGCTGAAGAATTTCTTTGCCAAATTTCAGTAAGGACAGGCTAGTTCATGTCCAATTTATAAAACCTCACAAATTCCAACCTATAAACACTGACAGGAGGTGTGCTAACAGAAACGTGAATGTTAGCACTGTAGTAACAGCAACAACCTTTTCACATCATCACTGGGCATCAAATAAAGAGACTAAAGTTTCAATCAGAGCAAGCTACTAGATTTGTCAACACAGGATAAAGACATGAATTCTCAGTTTACACACTAGAATGTTTCAACAAGGACGTTGTTCCTTACCGTGCTAGGATGAACTGGCAGGATGGACGAGTCAGCTGATGTTGTAGAGATGTTAGCTCTACAAAACCGTCTCAGGAGATCCAATACTGCTTCCTCTGTTCACTGACACATTGTATCATAGTGCAATGTATTTACTGCCTCAGCTGTCCTTTTGGTTAGCATCATTTGGTTGCTCCTGCTGGTCAATTTGCCCATTTAATTTCACTGTAGGGCATAATAAAGGCCTTTCCTGATAGTTGCGCCTACTTTCCAGATCATGCCAACAAGGGTGAAAGGGAAGGAATGACCTTTTCCATTCTTCATTTTGTTTTGCAATATAACTTCAAAATTGTTTTGAAGTACAGGGACCACGTAGAAATGACAGTGAAAGATTGGTCTGATGTTAAAGTCCCCCTGCAGAAGTCCATTAGGTGCCACTCTCCTGGGTCTCCATCTCAGAGCAGAGGTTCCTGGCAGGAGCTCCCAGTTT
Source organism: Nestor notabilis (assembly GCF_000696875.1). Classification (NCBI taxonomy): domain Eukaryota; kingdom Metazoa; phylum Chordata; class Aves; order Psittaciformes; family Psittacidae; genus Nestor; species Nestor notabilis. The sequence continues at coordinate 70,098 of NW_009923735.1, forward strand.
GGCTGTATTTGGGCAAACAGCACCACTTCTTTGCAGCACTGTTGTACGAGCAGAGCCCTCGGGTACAGGCACTGCCGACAGGCTCTTCCAAGCCAGCATCCCAAGGTGACCTGCAGGACCTGCTGTGGCTCATCTCCAACACTGCTGTGGCTTCCCATGAAGGCCCATTACTGTCCATGTGCCTTAGCAGTTTCCGGAAGGATCTGCTCCATGATGTTGCAAGGAATAGCAGAGCTGCTCCAGCCCTCACAGCGTTCCTGTGGCCTCCTCTAGACTCACTCCAACAGCTCCACGTCCCTCTTGTGCTGTTGCCCCAGAGCTGGACACAGAACTGCAGGGGGGCTCTCACCAGAGCACCCTTCCCTCGACCTGCTGCTCATGCTCTGGGGATGCAGCTCAGCACACGGGGGGGTTCTGGGCTCAAGCGCTCCCTGCTGGGTCATGGGGAGCTTCTCGTCACCCAGCACCCTCAAGTCCTTCTCCTCAGGGCTGCTCCATCCAGTCTCCCCCAACCTGTAGCGGTGCTGGCAGGCAGGGTGGGTTTGTGCAGGTATTGTTTCCCATGACACCTATCAGAGCGCAGCCTGCCCGGCCGAGCTCCTCCCGGGCCCGGGCGCGCTGAGGGAGGACACAGCGCCCCATCACCTCACACCCGCGCCGGGCCGGCAACATGG
>NW_009923736.1:0-1509 GCF_000696875.1 Nestor notabilis
AGCTCCATCTCCATCTCTGCCTGCCCTCATCCACATCCCTTGCAGCACCCCTCACCTCCCCTTGCCTGCACCCCTGCCCACTTCCCCGCCTGCCCCGTTGCCCGCACGCCTGCCCAGCGGCCAGCCCGGGGCTGCATTTCGCGGCGGGGTCGGTGGGTGTCACTGGAGACCTGGTTTACCGGCCCGGCCGCCCCACGTCGTGTCCAAAAAAGATATAGACATATCAAGCCGGGGAGAGGGTTTAAAGGCTTAGGTGGTTGGTTGGTTGGTTTGGGTTTTTTACCGACGGGGTTGTCGAGGTTTTTTCCCGCGTGGGAAGGATGTCTCCTCCTTCCTGAACGTGGCAGGCGCCTTCCAACGTGAGCTGCAAAACCAGCTGCTCAGAAAGGGCACGGTTCCTATCGCACTCCTTTAGCAACGTAGAAATACCACCGGTAACAGTGAAAAAAGGAATTTTTCCCCCTCAAAGTGTGGTGGTGTAGGGGTGTAGGTGTAGAGGTGTCTGCCTGCCATCATCAGTGAGGACAAGGAATATTTACATTTGGCTGAATGTCATCAATGCACATGAACGAGAGAACTTGCCTGGCTTTGACCAACGAGTGACAAGGCTATAAACAGATATTCGCTCTTTTAAAAAACATACACTCAAAGCATTTTTTTTTTCCCCATGAAGTTTCTTGCATATCTTATGGGTACAGTTTCTTCCCCATCTTATGGGTACAGTTTCTTCCCCGTCCAAGATTATTTTCCCAGAGGATTACGATTTCTCCCTCTCCTTTTCTTCAAGAAAAACCATAACAAAACCAACCCCAAACCCAAAGATAAATGCTCTAAACATCATCCAATGTAATAGGCTAGGCACATTTTGCAATGTATTCCCAGTAATTTGCAACTTTTGAAAGGCAGGCATTGTTTCTCTCAACTTATTGAAATGCACAGATATGTTAAATAGGAGGGGGGGGGGAATCCCAACCCCAATGACTTCTGTTTCACTGCATATGCAAAGAGAGGGCATCTTGACTCTTCCCTCAGCGTTTGTTAGTCACATCCTCTTGGCCATTGTTTTGCTGTTTGTGCTGGGAATCCAATTTATTTAATGGTAAAGAGTCAGGGGTTGGTGGTTTAGGGTTTTTTTTTATTTCACTCATTCTGGGCTGATCTGAGAAAGCAGAAAAAATACTAACTGTGCGAAGGGGCAGCTCCCAAAGAGAGCTCCACTTGCCTTGTGGGAAGGATGAGGCTCTCCCAAGTGACCAGATGTAAGATACACAGTGTTATTACACTTTCTAAGTCAATTTTGTTTGTACATTTCATTTCTGAAGATCTTAAAAACCGTCTGGTGGGTTGGTGCAGAAAACTTGCCTATTATTTCAGACGCTGGGCTGCATGTACAGTACTTCTTTTTGTAAGCCGTAGGAGGTGGTCCCCCAATGGCTGTAGGTTGCCTGTTTCTTGAAAATCCTATCTATCCCAGGTCCCCCAGAAAAGCTGTTTATAGCAACAGGCCTA
>NW_009923737.1:0-252 GCF_000696875.1 Nestor notabilis
GAGGAGGCCCGAGTTGTAGTCATAGTTGTAGACAGTGGAGGTGGTGCGCAGGACCAGCGCCTGCCCCTCCAGGCCAGCATAGAAGTGGAACCCCCCCTGGAAGTCACTATCGAAGTGGCGGCGGAGTGGGACACCAGTGGGCAGCTCGAAGATGCATATGGCACGTGGGAAGCGCACAGGCCCATCGGCATCATAGAAGTGGTACACATCCAGATAGGTGGCCGTCTCGGGGCAGTCGATGCCACGGGCCAG
>NW_009923738.1:0-203 GCF_000696875.1 Nestor notabilis
GGTAAGAGGAAGACGAGCAGCGCGTATCTCTCTAAAAGTGGTTTGGTAGCTAGGTCTGCAGAACGGGGGCATCTGCAGGGAAGGGAGAGTGTGGGGCGTGGGTACACTCACTGGGAAATGAAGTAACAGTGGCAGTAGGGCAGAACTGGGGCTGCAGAACGAGAACTCGGGGGTGGCTGTCCCCGCTCCTGTCAAGAGCTGAC
>NW_009923739.1:0-7348 GCF_000696875.1 Nestor notabilis
CCCCCCCCGCCCTGTAGGGTCTCTGCCTCTGCCTTGATTTCCAGTTTGACACAGTTGTCAAGGACAGGCCCACGATTCTTAGTAAGCTTTTGCTACTTCATTTTCTAAAAGCGGATATTCCAGCTTTGAGCTGGGAGTTCTTTGTGAATCGCTTTGAGACCTTGTCTCTGGAAGCACAGCTTCATCTGGACTGCAACAAAGAATTCCCTTTTCCAACAAGTAAGCAGAGTCTGAATCAATCTGATGATTGCGTTTTATCAGCTTATGGAATTTCAGCTGCCTGCAAGGGTCTGAGAGAGATGTAGGTCACTCTCAAATATTCTTATTTAAAGATATGACCCTACATTTGAGTATTTGGGAGTGATTTAACATTTAAAATATGCAAAAGGTATTTTCCAGGTTTGTTCTTAACCTTTCTCTTTACCTTTTCAGAGACACAAGTGTCGCAAAGGGATGGGCTCACCAGCATTAGTCACTCACATAATTAAAGGGTTTGAATGCACTATAGACATGAGTGTAGAAAAGCACACTCACAGACTTCGGAGGCACTGTTCAAATCCAGGATGGTAGGTGTAGGCAGGACAGGAGGTCAGTGAGGCAACACTAGAGGCCACATTTGGGTATGAGTGCACTGAACGTGATCCATACTTGTGAGATTTCTGCCATTTTAAGTAGAGGGCACCTCATATTCCCTTAGGCTAAAACTCAGGTTTTGCTTTCAAGAACCTGGTTTTGTCCAATCTCTAAAGAAAGGAATAACAGCATAAATTTTGAAACAACTGTGCCATTTGGGGTTTTATGGATTTCAGAATGAGAGCATGCAAATGAGTACCTTGCAGATGGACCCTTGAGCCCATGTGAACCTTTCTTGGCTTGAGTGGGACCTGGGGCCCAGTTGCATTTGGCACTTAACAGCATTAGGGCCTCACCGTGCTGTGGAATGAATCCTAACTTGGTCAATTGCATTTGCAAAGCTATCACTGCTGTCCGGACAAATGTCGCCAACCTCAGTGATGCAGCAATGTGGAAGATCAAGAGGGCTCGTTTCGCACGTAATCGTCAGAAGAGTGTGCGTTCCCTGAGGGACAGTGTGAAGGGACCAGTGGAGTCAAAGAGAGCGCTCTCCCTTCCAGAAACCTTAACCACCAAAATTCGTTGAGTATCTGTTTATGTTTTTGTGACACACCTGTATCTTCTCCCTTAGGGTCATATCCTACTGTTGGGTACACATCGGAATTGTCCATATTTATCCAGTTGGGATAGCAGTAGGTTTCTGCCTGATTTGGGCATTATTTAGGTAATGACAAGTTAGTGAGTTTGACAAAGAACATAAACAAACATTATGCCTATGCTGTGTTTGTTTAAAATGCCAGAACAAAATGCTCCAAGACTAGTTTGTGGATAGATTTTAATTTGTGGCTGATACATAGCAGTTTAGTCTAAAATAGATACAGTATTTACAGAAAAAATCCTGTTACTAATTTATTAGTTGTAATTATTAGCCAGCATAGGCAGCATATGCTATTAAAAACAACTTTTAATGTCTCGAACGAGCTTTAGAGTATCTTCAGAATTCCTTTTTTAAGAAAACAATATCCATGCAACACATCCTTCCTGCACATCCAGGAGGATCGAGGTGCTGGAAAACCATAGGCTTGTATGGATAGCAGAACAGATATCTTTCCAAGCAGGAACAGCAGAAATTCCTGTCCTCATTTAGAGAGTTTCAGAAACACAGATTAATTTTTATATTCAAATTGGACCTCACACATTGCTCCTACCCATATAATAAGAACTGATAAAATATGCAAACTTGGGTGCTGGCGAACTGTTAAGTTAAAAGGTAATTTCTCCAAAACAAACATCACAAAATATCTGGGGACTCTTAATCCTTCTTGACCAATTTCTGATCCTGAATAGGGGCTCCTGTGTGGTGACTCTAGTACCAGCAGAACTGACGGATGGAGAAAACTAGAGTTATAGAACATGGTACACAAAATCTGTAGGGCACACGTGACCTGTTTCGAATGTCAGACTTGCAGCCTGACAACAGGGCATGAGTAAATGAATATAAATACGCTAGCACTGAACATATGCTGAAGATGTCTGTATTGCCTTATTAAACAGAGTTGCTCTTGTTTTTGTGGTGTTTGTGTTTGGTTGGTTTTTTGTTTTGTTTGTTTTGGTGGTTTTCTTTTTTTTTTTAGCTTTGAGCTTGACCAGACATGAGCAGTCTGCTCCAACACTTGGAGGAACACCAGAGCAAACACCAGGTAGGTTTGACAAGAGGGAGTGTTCTGATAAACAGGAGAAGGCAGGCGATGGCTTTCTTGTTGACTCAAGAGATAAACTTACACAAGATAGAAGTTGTCTACAAGGCACAGTGAGTCACGTCTCAGCATGGTTCCAAAAGGTGTAATTTGAAGATTTGCTCTCGATCTGTACTGAAACCTGCCCCCAGTTCTAAATACTACTTCAGGGGTGGGAGGCGATTATTCAGAGGCAGTCAGCTATGCTGGTGCCTCAGCCTCCTGTGTTTCATTACCCACAGGAACAAGTAAACTTTTTCAGCAGGCTGGCTCCATGGGTCACCTCTGTTCAGCTTGATCTTTGACCTTCAGGTTTTAGAGGCAGGAGACAGAATGCTTTTGATTGTCAGTATTGTAAATTATGCTTGTCTCCTCTGTATGCTTATAGACATCTTAAGTTCCTTATTTTGTATTTACTGAAGTTTTGTGAAGATGTCATCCTTTTGCCAGGCATTTTTAGAATAGCTAGCTCAGGATCCAAGTAATTTCTAAATAATTGTCACTGCTGACAGTTCTTGGTCTGAGTCCTGTGTAGACTGACCATTTGGGAGTTAAAAATCTCAGATTCAGATCTTTTCACATTCCTTCTTCAAGGCTTAAAGTATTTCCATCAGATACAAATTCAGAATCAGAACAGATCAACTTTACTGAGTGATCAGCTGAAAGGAAAATACCTTGCCAGTGTGGATGCTGACTAAGCTGTGAAATCAACTAGGAGAGCTTATGAATAAGCAGTATATAAGTCTCTCATATTAGTCCAGTGAGAGCTGCAAATCAGCCAGTTCCTTACAGAACATGTGTGGGTTGTTATAGGCTTATAGAGAGAACAAGTGAAATAAGGGTTCAATGAACAGACATGTCACTGAATGATGGAGCTCCTGCAGCAAGTCTGGTGAAGGGCTGGAATGATTAAGGGTCTGGAGCATCCCTTGTGTGAGGAAAGGCTGAGGGAGCTGGGCCCGTTCAGCCTGGAGAAGACTTGGGGTGGGGAAGAGGGAGGAATGACAGGACTGATGAAAGAGTGTAAGTATCTGAAGAGAGGGTGTCAAGAGGATGGGTCCAGACTCTTCTCAGTGGTGCCAGACGACAGAATGAGAGGGAATGGGCATAAACTAAATCATAGGAAGTTCTGCTTGAACATGAGGAAGAGCTTTACTGTGAGGGTCACTGAGCACTGAAATAGGTTACCCAGAGAGGCTGTGGAGTCTCCTTCCCTGGAGATACGCATGAACCATCTGGACACAATCCTGAGCAATGTGCTCTAGGTGGCCCTGCTTGAGCAGGGAGATCAGACTAGATGACCTCTGGTGGTTCCTTCCAACCTCAATCATTTTGTGATTCTGTGATTGTTCTTCGTTTGATGGCACCACTCACCTGCTATATACTAGGCTTAGAGAAACTTGTCACATAAGAAGTGTCAATCTTACAGTAGGAACTGCTAGCCATTGTGATTTTTATTAGATGTATTTTGGTATTTCAAGGCTTCAGTTTCCAGGCTCAGGTAATTAATCTAAGCTTCAAATTAAGTTTCCACTAAAAATGTATATATAAAAAATTGCATGTAGCTAGTAACCACTGAAGAAAAGTCTGATGATATGATTCAAAATCATCATAGATGCTTTGGAAACTAGGATACAAAGGACTGTCACTCTCTTCCTGCCCAGCTTTGATTATTTCTTTCTAAAATTTTAATTTTTTGTAAAATAATTTTTTTTGAAGTTTGGCTTATAGTTTTTAACACTTTGCATTGACAGTACTGAGCATGTGTGATTCATCTAAGGAACTAACTGACTCCTAGACATAGGCTGTAGATCTGTTGTAGAAAAACATTATTTCATACACACTACTCAAATGAACCAGTCCTGGTGCTCATTCATTCTTTTTAGATCTAAAACCATAATCCCTGCACAGTGCAAATGCAAGCTGGAACCAACGTGCATTCTGTATGGATTAAACACCAGGATCATGATTTGTTCATGTAGCCTCTGCTGTACCCTGGACAGTCACTTAGAGAGTTTAACTGATAGCCACAGGGATCATAATTGGGATGATGCATGATAAAATTGTGATTTTATGTTATATTGTGATATTCCTTAAAGTAATTTGAAACTAAATGGGTCTGAATTAAGTGACACGTGAATAAAGACATGAATCTGTGGGCATAAGGGTAGATTGAATTCAGGAATGATGGCTGTATATTCGCCAGCAGGCTGTGTGGTTGGTGATGTGAGAGGGTTTTCCTGGGCATGGATATGAGTGTATGTATATACATATTTTGTATGTAGGCACACACACGAATTATATATGTATGCACACACATTTTGAGGGTTAAAAGCTACCATAGCTACTGTAAAAAGACCATAGCTGTCTTGGAAAAGTCCTGGAAAGTGTCTGTTAACTAGTGTTAGTATTACAAAATACTGGCAAAATTGAGCATTTTGTCACTGAGTTTTTAAATTATATTGTTCAGCGAGTAAAATAAAATAGGTTAATCTTTTCAGTTTAATTACTCATGGAAATCTATTTGAAGAACCTGAATTTACTTAGAGCCCCTTGCTGCTTTGACTCATTTTATCTTACGTCCTTCTTTGTTTTACTGAAAATCTCACAACATATAATAGAGATGAAAATAAGTAGGCTGAGGAAAATAGTTTAATATCATCTTTATGAAAGCAGTGTCTTTTTGATACAATTTCATGGCAAGTTTTAACCACGTTTAACATGTGGAAAGATGATTTCTCAGTTTATGTCCAGAAAGCTTAAGTTTATTTTCTATATACTTTTTTAATGTGCTTCTGAAAATGGTACTTGCAGTATTTCTGATTCTTATTATTTCAGAATGCATTGTTTCCTTTTTGCATGTGCAAATCTTGGTCTACCAAAAGTTTCATTTTGATGGGAGGTTTCTATAAATAAAAAATCCCAGTGAAAACTGTTGGGAATAAAAAATGCTATGTAATTTGAAATTCTTTGTTCCTTTTTACCAACACGAGACCAGACATTCTTAACAGAATTACTGTTACTTATTCTTAACAGAAGTGATTCTGAAAATTTCCCCCTCTAGTTTTCATTTTCACCTATCGTAGAACCCAACTCTCTCCTGTGCTCAGCAAAGCAACCAAGCAAACAAAACTCTTTGCTCACCCACCAATAAAACCTAAAATACTTAAAAATTATTTTTAAAAAATTACAAATGGTGCTGAACCTAAGAAAGACAGATGCAGTTGTACCAGCAAAGGAATTCCTTGTCAGAATAGCATCTTATGTTGACAATATGGGTAAATCAGAATGTTAAAATAATTTTTAGCATTTGCTACAAATATATAGCTATGGATTTACATAAGCCACAGTGCATGTAAGTAACTAACAGACTGAGTGGATATTAGTTGCTGGCTAGTAGCCCTAACATAGACATACAGGAACAATTTTAAGGTTATACTTTGAGCTGATCTTGGTTGTAGGGTCTGTCCCGTACACTTCAACTTCAGCTGTTCTCGCAAAAGTAAGGACTGTGTCCAATAGTTGGAAGGATTTATCCTTCATACCAGCTTGCTTTATCTCAGTTATTCGCTATTAAACAGATTTTTAACCATGGACCAGAAAATACATCAGAATACATTTTAGTAATATTTAATTATTAACAGTTGTAGTGTGGCATAATAAAAAACTTTCAAGCATCTCCCTGTTTTGATGCCATCAGAATACTTTCTGTTCCCTTTGATTATCCTAGAGGAAACATTTTCTTATTTAGTTTGCATATAATGCATGTATAATGCATTTTATTTATACAGAAGCATCTAACAAACTACTGTTTTTAAATAAAGCATGTTGGAATAACATACTTACTGTTTAGAATTATTTAATAAAAAGAATCTGATACACTGATGTGTGAAACAGCTTCTGCTTTTCATGAATTCAGTCTTAGCCTAATGTAGAACTTCAGGAACTGCTAAGCACTAAAAAAGGCCTGACACGTAGGATGAAATGGAAAAGGGTAACTCTAAAGGCATTTACCAGAGAATTCTAGTAATAATAAATGGTCTTAAAAATAACTGGAAGTACGGTATTTAAAAAAAAAAAAAAGTGTAGTATGAAAATTTAAATACTTGCCCAGTGCAGTGTGTTTGTTTTGCTTGGATACTGATAGCCAGCACCCAGGATTCCTTGTACTTTGTAAGTAGCCTCTCGTTTTTCACGTGGTCATATTCCCATGCAAAATTTTAGTGATTGATTGTTTCGATTCAACCAAGTCTTAGGTTTCTTTTCTGGGAAAAAGTCATCAAAATTTTGATATAATACAAAGTGTCCAAAAATGTAATAGTGCCTACATTTTGGCCCAAGTTATTTGAGAGAAATATGGACTCAATGCTAAAAAGGGAAGTCTTTGTTCTTTCTTTAGTCTAATTTGTTAGAATTTTCTCTATATCTCCTACCTTTGTTGCCTATTAACGTTTGCTGAAGAAACACTGAAAACTAGGCCAGGTGAGAATTCGGTAGCAGTGGGATTCTATTCTCCTTTAACACATAGATGTGAAGGAATAACACTCAGTTTGGCAGAAATGCACTGGGATGGGAAGATAAACAGCTCCATTAAACATGGCAAAGCTGAAAAGTGGTTGTCACTGTACACCATAGGTGTTACTGTGCTGTTGAGCCTGAGGCAACAGGACCAATGCCTTCAGAAATGCCAGCTTATCTCCTGTGATGTCACCATGTGTATTTAGGCAGAAATTGTGCACTGAACTCCGGAGAAAGATTCTGGTGGATTCTGTACCGTATTTACAGTCTTATCCAGGGTCTGATACCTATGTGTCTTGTACCAATAGGACAGCCCTCCCCAGAGAATGATAACACAATAAAAGACCTGCTGCCAGAGGATGCTGGGATTGATCACCAGACGGTACACCAGCTCATCACTGTACTAATGAAGTTCATGGCGAAGGATGAGAGCAGTGCCGAGTCGGACATCAGCAGTGCTAAAGCTTTCAACACAGTCAAGCGCCATCTGTATGTGCTGCTTGGTTATGATCAGCAGGAGG
>NW_009923739.1:7379-17243 GCF_000696875.1 Nestor notabilis
TGATTGCACCACAAAAAATGCGTGTTTCAACCTGCTTTAATGCCTTTATTGCTGGAATAGCACAAGTAGGTGAAGGCACTTACTACTTCTTGCAGCTGCTTCTCATTGCTTGTTGTTAAAATGGTGGTAGCACAGCTGCCTTTGTACCAAAATAATGGCTGAGTGTGGTAACCCTACTCAAAACTTAACAGCTCTTCAGCTGGGGAAAGAAACTGGGAACAAGAATGGCTGTTTGTTGTTTACTCTCAGAAGGCTCGGTGTAGCTTAATTGCTTTCTGTAGGTTTTTCCTTTAAAAAGTTAATAGCTAAATAAAAGTAAGCTGATTTATAACTTTTTACTAGGACTCTAAACTGGAATAGAAATAATGGTTTTGTGTGTGTGGAGGCACACAAATACTATCACTGTATGAAAAATTAGAGACTGCTCCAAACCTCTTTGCCCTCTCTTCCTCTAGTCTTTGAATGCATTACTTCCCTCCTTTCCCATTCTGGAAGAACAGCGGTCCACGTGCTCTTGCTTGTTTCCCTGTATGAATAGTCCATAGATGCTTTGGCATTCTTCACTTCACAGGAGACTTGCTCTCCTTCTTTCTTAGAAGGCACCAGGACTTTCTGATCTCCCTTTCCTAGGGTGTGGTGCCACCGTGATGAACTTCTGCCTGTATTGCTATTGTAAATGGCTGAGCACATCCTTGTCTTGTGCTTTCTTTCTCCATCTTGTAAGGAGGACCATAACTTCCTACCTGACAAGGCTCTTCTAAGGTGCAGTTAATTCTTACTGATAGAACAGTTGGTGACGCTAGGCTGAAAAACATTTCACGCTTGCAGAGTAGTCTTATTATTTGCAATGAAGCAAAATGTAGGTAATTGAATAATCTTTTACAGTTGTGGAGAAGTCAGGTATCCATGTTTCACCTTTCAGAATGTGTTAATTCAAACTGGCTAGTTGCAAGTGCATCCTGATCCATGGTCTCAAAGCACTGTTGCTGTGTTTTTAATCATCTTTCATTTGTACAGTTATAAGCTGAACCATGTAAAAGGAGATTCAAGCCTGTTACCATTGTATTGAGAGTCTGGAAGTGGCAGTTTAGATCACAAGGCATCATCTTCCACGTTTTTCTGTATGTTTTCAAGTTTGGATTCCCAAACTTAAGTGATCATAATAGACCTGATTTTCAGAAGTACCGCTTACTGCAATTCTAAGTAACAGCCCCTGCCTTTATTCTGCCTTTAAAATGTCTCATGATAGCTGAATTCACCATTTCTGTTTAAAAAGCTTTGTAGCTGAATCCTGGCTCCCCTGATGTAAAATAGAGTCTGAGAACTTCACTAGACCAGGATTTTTTTTGTTCCATGGAGCAGACATCCCCGTAATTGTCGGTATTTTTTCTGTGTAGCTGTAGGGTTGCTTCGTGTTGGGAATTGGCTTTGCTGCAAGATACATGCTGTTTGCAATCCAAAGATGCATTTACAGAATGCAAACTTAGTATGGAGCTCTTAAGAGAGCTACTTCAGTTACAACTCCTCCTCTAGTCATAAGTGTTTGATTTCTCCCATCAGTTCCAGGAAGGCTGGGACTGGGCTGACTTGCCGGTTGGTTGATTTTGATTCCAAACTTGATTAGAATGGTCAGTGCAAGGAAAAAAAAATCAGCTATCTCTTAGTATTTTGCATTGTAAAATCTGGGTATTTGTAATTCTTGAAATCATAAAATGTCTTTTTCACTCCCTAGCAGCAGAAGTGGCCAAGTTTTGGTGCTTGCAATCGCTGTGGTATTGCTCCGCATGGTGGCAATGTTGTACAAGCCTGTCAGAGTGGGGAAGCCACCAGTGCCGAGCTCTGCTCAGCATCCTGGGCTGAGCTCTGCTCAGCATTTGCAACATCCTTGTAGTCTAACCCCAGCCAGGGGGTTAACACAACCATGTCAATCATTTATTCCAGACCTTCCTGTGACAACTTAAAAATTGGGTCTGCTCAGCTTCAGATATGTCTGTATTAAAGTATGTGCTGTGTTAAGGCAGGGCTCTCATCTTTCTCGTATGGATGGATTTTTCCTAGCCATGCTATATAACTGTATCACACCCTAAAAGGACAAGGTATTTGGTGATTGTATATCATCTGTTCAACAGGCTACCCCTACGTGGATAGACATGGTATTCATCTATTTAGCTCTATGCATGCAGCACAAAATTTTGAGACAGCTGCACATCAAACCAGTGAATTTTCAGGGTAAAACTTTTAGTCAGCTTGTTCATGAAGGAAACTTGAGAGATGAGTTTTGTGTTTGTAAATTAGGCTCATCTCCTTGTTCCAATTAAAACAAAACAGAAAAGAAATACAGATCTGAAGAAAATGGATGATGTGCATGAAACTGATGTTTGTGTCTGTTTAGGTGCACAGGGCTCCTGATAAAGTGCACTAAGTACACTAAAATTGCAGGGACATGTTAGATCTTGGGGGTTGTGCTGGAGTTTGCTTGGCCAGATGTTATGTCTTCCTGGGTGTCAACCAGTATAGGCCAGTATCAGAGACAAAGACTTTGTGAATCCTTGTTATCATCTAGTTTAGCTGCTGATTTCAGGACATATGGCTTTAAATAAAAATAGCTAATGTTGCAAGGCTGATGGGAAGATAATGAAAAATAGGAGTGCAGTTTCAGTTGAAAACATGGTTGTGTCAGGGTGGTGGGAATATATAGCCACACTGAACCTAACAGTCAGGATTTAAGCCTTTAGGATAGGCACCAAATAACACAATGCTTTTCAAAGGTCATGGTGGAGGCAAGGCTTATGACTAGCAGTAATAACAGCAACACCACCACTAAAAATTGATAAACATTTTATTTAGATAAAGATATTATTCATTACCTTTATTCTTGGATTCTTTAAGATTTGCATGCTTAGACTTTCTCTGTAACATGGCAGACCCACTCCTACCTTTACTATAAGGAAGAGTGGGATTTGTGTCTCATTACCTGATTCCAGACATGGGGCTTAAAACCCCAATAGCTGATGTTGCAAGCCTGATGAGAAAATAATGAAAACTGGCAATGTAGTGTTAACACAACCTCCCCCAAATAACCAGAATACACCTCTCTCCCCTAAAAACATCCTATGTGTTAAACATGGGATATACCTGGTATGGTTTTGTCTGTGAAAGCGTGATCAATTTGTGCTGCAATACAAGCCTACCCCAGCTTAATATATTTTATGAACCTGCCAATATATGTTAAAATTTAGACTGTGTGGGATGAAATGCTTTCAGAACACATCTTTTGTTTCATTTTACCTATCTAGCTAAAACGAGAACATGGCAAGCTGGCAGAAAGTTTTTAACTGTTAGTGAGGCTTACTTAAAAACGTCTCTTTTTCTTTTCACTTAACTAATACCTCAACTGTATTAGTTATTTTGCTTTTCAACATCACTGGATTTGATTTTGGTGAGCTAACTCTTGTGTTAATATCCTTTTCAGGTGATGGACTATAACATCAACCTGGGAAAACACCTTCTGCCCTTGGTGGTGCAGGTGTTAAAATATTGCACTTGTCCTCAGCTAAGGCATTACTTTCAGCAGCCTCCTCGCTGCTCCCTCTGGTCCCTCAAACCTCACATTCGGCAGATGTGGTTAAAGGCTTTGCTTGTCATTCTCTATAAGGTGAGTGTTCTCACCTTATTTTGCAAACAGTGAAAATTTACACTTCAATTTGAAATTTCTAACATGGAACACCTAGCTGCATTGCAAGTGAGAGGAACTGTGAAGAATACTTTTCTCTGATTTGCTTTCTGCAATTGGTGTCAATGTCTGAAGTAGTTAGGCTTTCATCTGTGCTACTGACCCTTTACTTCTGTTGCTACATTGTCTTTTACATGGTTACCTGAGAAAGAAAAACACAGATTTGAAAATAGGAAAATGCTATATAAAGTTCCAAAGAAGAGTATTTCAAGTAACTTGGAATTAGTTAAAAAAAAAAAAGAAAGACTTTAAATGAGAGGTGGCATCAGCTTAACAGCTTGTATTCTGTAGAGTGATGCTTTTTAGGGAGTAGTGTTAAAATGTAATGTGTTTATGTGCTAAAATGGAGCTGTGAATACTTTTATGCTTAACAAATTTCTAGCAGGTCTGTAGGGCACACAAGAAAGTGGAGATACTAGAAATGAATGATAATGTGCTGATTAAAATAGAGTATTTGGAGAACAGTTCTTATGGGAGATCTTTTGCATTATTATTAATAATAGTTGGTTTTGTCATATAAAAGTCAAGAAAACAATATATTAAATGTTACTAATAGGATTTTTTTAAAAATTTCTTTAAACAATTCCATGTAAAAAATGTACGAAGCTGAAAACAGTCCTGCATCTCATGATGTATTTAAAAGTGTATGATCAAAGGGAGGCAAAGGGCATCCAGCTGACAGTATTCTTGTCATTTTTCTGTTTTACTGCCTAAATGTTTGTCCAAGGAGAAAAGTTAGTTTTTAAGCTGAAGTTCTTCTCTTTCACTGAACAGTACCCCTACAGAGACTGTGAAATCAGCAAGATTGTACTTCACCTAATCCACATCACAGTCAATACCCTCAATGCTCAATATCACAGCTGCAAGCCCCATGCAACTGCTGGTCCTTTGTATAGTGACAACAGTAACATAAGCCGATACAGTGAAAAGGAGAAAGGTACTTTTAACCCTCTCATTTATATCATTGTCATTGATTTAATTCATTAAGTCATGCAGATGTAGAAATGGGTAAATAAGGTCTGAATTTTAGAACATAATACTCAGAATTAAGTCCAAGATGTGACTTATCTGCCTGGCTATAGCCATCTGTAGTAAAAGAAATTCACAATTTCTGTAGGTGAAGTGTATCACAGCAGTCTCACATCTCTTGAGGGGAGTGTACCTTAGACTGAGTAGTTCAGTCACCATGTCTGGATAGTCCTTGGCCTCTTCTATGACAATATTAACTGATCGTTCCACAGACAAGGTGTGCAGCCAGCCTGCCACTACATTCTGATTATAATAACATGGCATAGTAGCAATGACGTGGATGTCTAAAGGTGGAAGAGAAAGTTTTCACCCTTAGCGTCTGCGTCCAATTCTTAACTCTGTATGTGCTTGCTAGCTGTATCAGAGGTACTGTGATGGCGTGAACTAGTGTAAGGTTTGGGTGTGAAATAATATGGTGTCACTGAGTGTAGTTCCTTACAGTTGTGAAGTTTACTGTGTGTTAAGTATTTATGAGCAAAGTTTAACAGGTTCTTTTGATGTTAATCTGTAGCTGCCTTTCAGCTATTTTGCCTTTTAGCTGCTCATTTGCTATTTACACCCTCCTCAAGTCTTCCTAGCGTGCAACAAACTTCTGAAGAATACCAGAAGCACTTTTTATGCATGTCAGTATCTTTTCCTCTTTTGCTCCTTATTGCTCATGAAAAGAAATCCAGCAGAACAAGGGCGCAAAACTTTGCTTGAACACCCTATTACTCAGCTTTAGCAAATTAAAGCAGCCTTAAAATGGATATAAATGATGTATTGCATATTCTCACTCACTTGGAAGTTTTGTAATCCTAGAGGAGGGCTAAGAGGGTTCAGGTTACTGTGGACTTACTATGAATTTGTTTGTTTTGAGCAGAGTTAATGACTTAATTCATGACTTAATAATGCTGAAGGTAGTAATAATACATTTATAAAATGCATCAGTTCTGGGTTGATGCTGAGATATTTCTAAGACAAAGTGAGGTGCCTAAGTACCCAGCTTGCTCTTCACAGTAAGTGCGAAGTTAGGTTTAGAAAACTCAGTGTTCCAATCCCATGTCTAACATTTATTCCCTGGGTGGCCTTGTATTTCACGTCATCATTTCCCTATGTTTAAAATAAGGACAATAATATTTACTTGCTTTCCAAGGCTGCTGTGAAGTACTTGGGGCTGCTCACAGGCAAAGGACCATAAATGGTCTAATTTTACTCTGTGAATGCTGACTGAATTGTAGGGCTGATTATCCTTCTTTGGTGAAGTCCTGCAGAAAAAAGAGGACGTAGAAAAGTTTTCTCCCACCTGCAGGAAGCAGTCATTGTAATTCTGGAGGGACCTGGAAAGTTGAAGCCTTTCCCACCTTTAATAAGGAGGCTTGTTTAGTCTCTGGTCAGGTAGTGTGTGTGCTGCTGTCATAATCAAAGGTGGTCTTTAGATGATGAACAGATGAGGATTTCATTGTCAAGCAACAAGAATCCCTATGCTAAAGATGGACTTTCCCACTATGGAAACTTTTTCCTTATTTTTCTGCCAAACTTTCATGAGGACCATGACAAGTGTACAGACTGGTATAGAGCTGATGATAAATCTTGTGTGAGGAAGCGTTCGTTGCCAAGAGGAAGAAAAAGTTAGACACATAGGACATGACTTTAAAAGTCATCTCCTAACTTATTAAACCCAGTCCTTGTAGAAATTCTTGCTATCAACTTTGATCTTTCTGGATTCATCATATCAGTAAGGTATCTTATCCCTGATGCTTTTAGGTGGCAGTTCCATAACTTCTTGCACAGAAAGTTTGCAGCAAGTTCAGAGCTAAAGATATTAACATCCAATTTAAGACTTCAGTTTTTGGCCATTCTAACTCTTTGGCTTACTTATCTCCTAGACATCAAATGCCATTTCTCTCCATGTTTGCTTACTAGAATAAACAAAGCAAACTTTTTTGTTTCTTCTCTCGAGTACTCCATTTTCTTTATCATCGCAGTACTGTTTCTGATTTCATTAGAGATTAATCAGCAGACATGACAGATATGGATTTTTCCTTTTTTAAATTTCATTTTTTTTATATTGGTTTCATACAGGTGATGTTATTTTTTGATGGATAAATAGATTTGAATCTTTCTCTCTACCATTTTCAGCCAGAAGGGCTCAAATTAGAGCATAATGTTTTACTATTTCTACTTCAATCAATATTTTCATGATTCATACTCTTAGGTCTTACTCTGTTACTATTACCAGGTTCCCAAGATGATCAATTTCTTCCTTTTCACCTTCCTGTTTTGCGGGTTTATTACTGACTGTGCAGTTCTTGTACTAATTTCAATATTCTTCAATTCAACATTTCTCACTGAGCACTATAGAAGTTATTTACTCAAGTCAGTGTTCAGATCTATTGTATTTCTTCCATCTAAAAAAATCTGTATTGTTACCGGTAGACAAGATCAGCTTAGAATGGTAAAAGCTTTGGTATACTTTTGTTGCATTGTAACCTATTTTTCATTTATCTATCTCTTTCCTTTCTGACCTTAATTCAAGATCTAGCAAGAATGGAAAAGTTATATCTGCGATATAAATTTTCTTGCAAACTTCATTGGAAAATGATTCTTCATTTTCGAATTCAAGTTTAATTGAAACTAGCTGAGGTTTTATTACATAGACAGCTTTTCATTCAAGGGATTGCACTCTCTAAAGAGTAATAAAGTTTTTTCTTTCTCCAGCAGAGGAAGACAGTGTTTTTGATGAATCTGATATTCATGATACACCAACCGGACCTTGCAATAAAGAATCTCAAACTTTCTTTGCAAGACTGAAAAGAATTGGTGGCAGCAAAATGGTGAAATATCAACCAGTTGAGATGAATGCTCAGAGAAGTATGAATTGTTTTGTCGGTATAAACTCATGCAGAAATATAATTTCCTGCTCTTGGTTTCAAGCTACTACCTTTCTTTGTAGAGTTTGTTGCACTGCGCAGTATGAATCCAAATGCTCTGTCTGGCTGTTGAGAGTCAGTACTCCTCATTTCCCTGAATGAGTTCTCTTACAGGGATCTCAAAGTAGGCACTCAAGCTTAAAAATACCTAAAATCAGCAGTTGTTTTCTGAAACTTTAAGCTCCTTTGAATATAAAGGTATTTAAGAGGGTTTGTTGCGATTTTCTTCCACCATTGGGCTGACGATTTTTACTCACATTTATATTTTCCCAGAGATTGATTTTATTTTTTTGGATGAGGTGGGACTCTAGAGTAGGTGAATTTGTTGTTGCTGCTGCAAATACTATGGTTTTCCACAGTGAAAAGGGTCAATTTTTCTGGTTTCAAAAAATAGGAAGGATTTTGTTTCTGAAATTAATACCCTAAAAAATTTGAAGAGATTTCCACCACTACCCACTTGCCTTTTTTTCTTTCAGGTATTTGCACCAGGTCAGGGGGTGGGGTGGGGGGAGGGGAAGGCAACAATGATTCTGACTAGGGCAAACACCTACTTTAACTTTTCTCACTGCTTTTTTTGCATGGTGATTCACATGTGGAGCGTTTTGAAACGTGGGAATAATAATGACCAGGAATATTCTGTCTTATATGAAAATATGTCATTCATAATAACAACAGTGATAACCTTTTGAAATGTTCTCAATGAATGTATTAAGAGAACAAAATGTCAATGCAGTGGCAGTGCCAGCAAGTATAACTGTGTGTACTTTACTCCTCCCTAGGACAGGGAGGCATGACTATGTGGTGTGGTAGTTTCTAGACTCTGCTGGGGTCTAGGATCACTGGGGGAAAAATTCTGGGAACAACTGTCTGATCTCAGGCTTGTGCTGCCACATCCTCACTGCTATTGCTACTGTTGCTTCTTGAATTAGAAGCACCCTAATGTGCTAAAAACCTAAAATGTTTAAAATAGCCCAGTCTGGTGAGAAAAAATAACATGTAAGTGTACTCTAATATACACTGTTGTAAAAATTATGTCCACAGTGCTCTAGTCCAAAATTATTTTGAAACCTCTTCAGAGTGGTCTGCGTAGTTCACTTCTTCTTTCATCTCATACCTAATGCAGCCGTCCCAAGTGTCTGTAGAAATTACTTGTCTGTGACATTTTCTTTTCAATGCATAACATTAAACAGTCCGTCTTCGGTGTGCATGTGTCCAGGATGAGTAGAATTTGTATAGAATTTAGCTAAACCCTATTACCCAAATAGTAGCTTTTGTTCTTGTTCATTGTAAAACTCTATGTAATGTGGCTCTGAGGTTAAAACAAAATCTAGACAACCTTGGTTGAGCTTGTATTTGAAATGCCATCATGTTTAATTGTGAGATAAAGATGAAGATATCTGCTAGAAGTCTCCAACTGAGGTAGTATTAGCTCTTTCTGTTTTAATCAGGTGAAATAGAGCTGGCTGAATATAGAGAGACGGGGGCCTTACAAGACAGCATTCTACGCTGTGTGAGAGAAGAAAGCATTCAGAAAAAAAAACTGCGCTCTCTAAAACAAAAATCTCTTGATATAGGGAATGCAGACTCCCTGTTGTTTTCACTAGATGAACATCGCAGGAAGTCCTGCATAGACCGGTGTGACTTAGAAAAACCTCCTGTCCCTGCTGCTTACACCATACACAGGCAGAGTGATTATGGACGATCTCGACAGAATTCTTCTACTAAAGCTGAAAACATAGAAACACAAGAAAACCTGCCTCGCACAGAGAGTTTCCAGGAAACAAGAAGACCTGTCATACCAGAAGTTAGGCTAAACTGTATGGAAACCTATGAAGTGAAAGTGGACTCTCCAGTTAGATCTGGTGGTCCTAAGGAAGATTTAGATCTGATAGATTTATCCTCTGACTCAACATCGGGTCCTGAAAAGCATTCAGTACTCTCCACTTCAGACAGTGACTCTTTGGTCTTTGAACCGCTTCCTCCCCTTAGAATAGTGGAGAGTGATGAAGAAGAAGAAACAACAAACCAGCTGAATGATGAGGTCTCCGGGAAAACTGCTGCGTCGTCTCCCTCAACTCCGATCAATGTCTCTGCACTCAGCCTCAGCACAACACCACTAGTCCAGTTCAGCATTGAAGATTGCTCCAAAGACTTTAGTTCTAAGGATACAAGCAACAGTGCTTCAGCAGG
>NW_009923739.1:17274-29343 GCF_000696875.1 Nestor notabilis
CATTTCTCCCAAAGATCAAAAGGACTCCTCAGGGTTAGTTAAGCCAGAAGAACTTCAGGACATGTCCTTTGGGAACCCATTAACACTGAAACAGAAAAGGGACCTGCTGCAGAAGTCATTTGCCCTTCCAGAAATGTCCCTTGATGATAACTCAGAGCTCAGCATAGAGGAAATTAAATCTAGTGGAACAGTTCCAAGCCCAAATGTAAAGACAGTCCTTATCAAAGTCCCTGAAGATTCTGAAAACCAAACAGAAAGTGCTAAACTTGATACCAACACAGAGTCTGACACTGAACAAAACATGGAGCAGAAACAAGAAGAGGAGACCGAGGAGTCAGAATTCAAGATTCAGATTGTTCCTCGCCAGAGGAAGCAGAGGAAGATTGCTGTGAGTGCTATTCAGAGAGAATACCTGGACATTTCTTTCAACATCCTTGACAAGCTGGGAGAGCAGAAGGAGGCAGGTGAGCTCGATCACTGACCCAATCAAAATGCATATTACTGTGTGAAGGTTTAAGTAACAGACCAGTGTAAGGGGAGATGTGTAAATGTGTGTATAGGGATAGATGTGTATATATAGCGTTTGATGTGATCTGAGCTAGATGAATGCTTTCAGATGTTTCTTTCAAGGAATGTGCTAACCATACAGGTTAGTATGTGCAAGGGCCCATTTGAAAAGGAGGTGGAGCTCAGTGAAAAAAATACTGGATCTGATATCCAGGTTAGGGAGTGAAACTCCACAGCCTCTTTATGCAGGGAGTCAGAAAGATTGTCATACTTCTGTGCCTTCTATCCCGGTAGTCTAGTCAATGCTACACTGATGCTCTTTTGTGTGTAGTGATTTTTGGCCTCTGTTTCTTCTGCAAGTGTAAGGCAGTGGCAGACTGAGTCACAAAGGGTAAAGCTGAGCAGACTGTAGACTTCAGAAATAAGAGCAATTGGAGTCAACCACAGTTTGAATTTAGGCTCAGACATACACAGGTACTTTGTTTTTATATACTAAGAAGTTTTGTAGCCTTCTTTGTATTGGGTATCCACAAAAGTTCAAGCATTGGGAATCTGCTTTGTTGCCAGTGAAAGAATTGCGTAATTAGACTGAAATGCTTTTTTAACCATTAGTAAGGGGTTGTTTTCATTCAGTATCTAAGACTGTCATCCTTGAAACTGCTTGGAAGGGCTGTCCCAGTTCTGAAACACCATGTGGAACCTAGGATTATAGCATATATGGTGGTCGTTTGGCTGAATACCTCTAGGTGTGTTATCCAAGGGGATCATAATACATTCACAATGACTCACAAAGTGCTAACTTACCTTACAGGTTGATATGGGCTATTCAGTTACCTAGGGAATTAAGTGATTTTGGTAGTTTAGTACATCTCATTATATTTTGGTTTGTTTAGCCTTATTCATTTGTTTACTTGAGAACATACGTGTTGTAATTCAATTTAGTAGGCTTAATATTGCCATCATAATGGGTTGATTATAATTTCAAAGTCTTACTCGAGCTTTTTCAGCTTGGTATACTTCCTTATGTTTTAGAAAGGTTTTTAGTATAACTGATCTCTAAATTAAATATCCACATGAGTGTTTCTTCAAGTGTATGATGGTGGGCTACAGTTTCCTGCCTGAGACTTCTTACAACACAGATACATATCCATTTTTATAGGGTATACTGAAACTGGCCATCAACATGTGAAAATTTCTTTACTTTGTTCTCCCATATTGACAGTACCAGTTGTTATTAAAGAAAAAAAAAGTTTTAATTGCTTATTTTTCTTCTTAAAGATAGAATCTTGAACTCTTTGAATCTTTAGGATCAACTGCTAGATTAACAGTCTTTTGAATGAAAACTGATAACATGTTGGAGATAAGGCATTTGAAAGATGCTAAGCTGTCACTTAACATAGCTTTACATCAGTGGTACCTCTTATTTTTTGTGGTTCTGATAACCACTCTTAAGTGGGATCAAAATCGAACTGTATGTGTGTTTATTAGGTCTGAGCTCTAAAGGGCATAGGCAGAAATCTCCTTTAAAAAGCGACTTGAAGCAGTAGATCTGTGTGCCTCTAGAAAAATTCTTACAACACACACACTGAACCCTTTTAAAACTGCTGGGAATGCCAGATGGTGAATGGATGACTGAAAACATATGAAAAAGGCATCCAGGGAGAAAATGGATAGAAAATATTTGTTGATTCTATATGCTGAGAGTTTAAGCACAATTTTCACATGCAGACCCTGCTGCCAAAGGACTTTCAACACTGGAAATGCCAAGAGAGTCATCATCTGCACCAACCCTTGAAGCAGGAGTCCCGGAGACAAGTAGTCACTCCTCCATATCAAGTAAGTTTATCTTTGGTTTGAGGATTAAATCTAGGTTGCTGTATTTGTGCGTCAGATGAATATTATGTATAGTAAATGCCTTCCCCTGAGTTTCATTGATTCTTGGAAGTACAGCTGTGTTGAATATCATATCTGTTAGATCTCTGTTGATCAGAAGGATTTTAGCAGTCGGTGGCTGCAAGATTTTCTGTTGTGACATGGCAAATTTGACAAATGTGGTTCTCGTGAATTAGAGTAGGTAGCAGCTAAAAGCAGTATTTCTCTAAGGTGAAATATTTATTTTCCAGTGAGAGAAAGCATTGTCAACTGTCAGTGCACCGAAGCAGAGGAAAGCTCCACAGGGCTTTTACTATGGTCTTTAGTACATTTCTTGCTGTACCTTAGGAAAAAAATCTCTTGCACTGTTTGTAAAATGCCTTGAAATGCCACTTCCTTGGCTGCTTGCTGAAATGTGGTAACTATTCATCTGAGACTCCCATACCCGATTCAGTGGAAAATGGAAAGTAGATACTGACACATGGCTTAACAGAGCAGATGTAGATAACACTGGAAGGTGGAGGCATCTTAGAACACTAACAAAATCCAGACTAGTGTGTCCATCTAAGTAATGTTAAGTAACACCTCCAAAAGCCGATGAATCAGGACTGTGTTAGAAAAGTGAGGGGAAATGATGACCTGCCTTTATTCCAGTGAGCTGCTATGTCAGCTTAACTGACTTGCTAAGCTGCAATTTCAATTGCTGTAGAAAAATTGAATTTTAATTTCTGAAATTCAGCATCTGATGATTTGATTGGAAGGAGTGTTTGGCCTAGTAAAGATATTATTTTAGATATGCTAGATGAGTACTCCAAATGAGAGGTTTCCTCTGCAATTTTACCACAAGCGTCTTGTGTCATGTTCATCGTGCAGTTAGAGTGCATTTGTTGGCCACCTAATGATACAGATGTCACTTACTAAAGCAGCTAAAAAGGTGCTAGTTAAGGCCTATCTGTGGTTTCACTGAGTTCTACATGTTCCTGTAAATTCCAATATATGAAATTTGGAATAGTGTCTATATGATATTGAGCCTGCATACCTTTGTAAACACGCCTTACCTCTTTGTAGATATTCCTTTCCTTTTTCTGTGTGCCTCAGCTTCCAACTGCAAAAAGGGACATGAATGATTCCATTGTGCATTTTGTCCGTTTAGACTGAAATATTTTTGACCTTCTGCTATGTGTCTTTACAGTGGTTTGCATAATAAGTTGTTATCAGGAATGTGAGCATAGGGCATTTCTGTAACACAAATAGATAATGTAGGTAACATTACTTGTACAGCCAGTGCCTGGCCACTGAAAGCATGCATCATTAACTGTGATAGGAAGATTTTGCCTTTGGACTTCTTTTATTGAGTAGAACATTCCACAGCAACGGAGGGATGATTGACCAGATCACAAGCTAACATATGAAAGGCTCACCAGCTACTATATGAAGGTTACTGATCTTCTCATGGTTGTTAGGTTTGTTGTAGAAACCCAGTCAAGGAAAACTTCCCTCCCTATGCCACTGAACAGTCATAGGCATGAAAAGTCACATGCTGGTCCACAGCAATCAGCCTGGCTCCAGCACTGTTCAAAGGCTGTCAGCTCTCTGGGTTTTTTGGGTTTTAGATTTTATTCTTCAGTTACCAATATTTGAAATCATGACTGTCCTTGTGAAATCAAGTAAATAACCCTGGAAATCCAAACATGCTCGGTAATAGCTCGATGATGTGAAATATGCATGAGGTTTTTTTAATTACGTTCTCAAAAGCTGTTAAGAAAATTCAAAGAGATAATTTTCTATATTTTGACAGTCATCTGCACTCCAAGCAGTCTTGTCAGTTCTAATGTTAATTGCTGCTCTTTCATCAAGAAATTCTATGCTTGATAAAGTGATAAAGAATCTATTTAAAATCCTTGCCCTGGGAACGATGGAAATTCTATTTTTCTCCTAATTTGCTGTGAAAGGCAGCTGCAATACAACTTTTGAAAGTGAAACATGGAATAGTCTCTTGGTCTGGTTCAGTTCCAGGAGTTCAGTTATACAAGGGCTGCTTTGCAGCAATGCTGGAGAAGTTTGTACTTGGACCAAAAATAGAGTTTAAATGCACTCTGATACATTGGAAGGCTATAATGAAGGCAAACTTGAAATACTTCACCTAATAAAATAATTTCAGTGTGCAGATTCCCATGTTTATTATTACTCAGGGCCTGTATTTGTTTTGTTAGGTGTTACTCTGCTTTCTCTGAATTTAAAACTCTCAGATAGAAACTGAATAGCACAAGTTTAGCAGAAGGCACTCAGCCCCCCAGAGCTTTCCGAAACTTACAGTTTATCCCTTGTCCATACTTCTTCATCACAGTCAATAATGTGAAATGTTAGATTTATTTTCAGAGCTTAACTGGATACTGTTTGAAATCTTAGAATGAAACCACCTGATAGTATGTTAATACTCTTCTTAAGGTGTTGAATGTAGTTGCAGATGAAAATAATCATTAAGTGAACACTTTGCTTGGTTGCTCTTATTTTAAGGCGCTGTTGAGGAAAGCACTTAAACATATATGTAAGGCAACATTTAAAAAGCTTTCCTGCATGGAGATGTGTGTCAGCAGTCTCACATGCCTTGTACAGGCAGAGTCTTAGAACTGTCTCTTCATACTGTAAACTATGATTTTTGGTTTCAGTGGTGGAAATACCTTGCTCAGATTCAACTGTTAAAGTGAATGTATTTTGCTCATTCAATTTGAATTTTTTTATGAATGGAGAAAAATGTAAGAAAGTCAGAATCTGTTTCTTCCTCCATTTAAGCACTTATAAAATACGGGACCAAAAAGCTTAAAAATTGAAATCCACAATTTTTTGTGTGTCTGTGAGCATTATTCAGTGAGACATATCTCTTAAAGCAAAGAGTAATATGCACTTAAAGTATTGTAAATAGTCAGATGAAGAAAAATTGAATGCTTGTTGCTTGATAGCTTTGTGTAAGAAGAATGGCAGTCAAGTTACAAAAGAGGCCCATCTTCAAAGGCATGCTGGCTTCACACTTAATAAGAATGTGCAGGTGCTGTGCCTGAGTGGTGGGTATTTAGGAGGCCTGTTCGTGTTGTCACCATGAAGGGTGCTGGTGGAACACAACCAGTGAATTTGTTTTCCTACAGTGAGCATGGACAGAGCAGTCCTCCATATTTTGCTGGGAGGAGACTGAGTTTTCTACCTCAGACATTGTATGTGAGTGAGATTCAAGTGCACATTTATCGTCTTTCAGCATGGGAATTTTGGGTAGTATCTTATGCTTCACAGATACCAGATGTTTTAAAGAGCTTTCGTGGTATTTAGAGACAAAAAGGCACTAACAGTTGATACAGAGGATAACATCATTAATCCAAGTCACTTACAACTGATATCATTGGGGCCAGAATTACACCCTGTGTAGTTGTATGAAAAGCACATATTTACTTGAGCAAGATCCTTAGAGCAAGCAGTCATTGTCCTTTCACTATTTATCTCATGCTGGTGTGTAAGATCACGAAATAAGAGTAGACTTAAATGTTGTCTGAGCCCCTGAAATCCTTTTGCATTTCTGACTTGCAGCTCAGTTCAGACAAATGAAAAGAGGCTCTTTGGGAGCTCTGACAATGAACCAGCTAATGAAGAGGCAGCTGGAACACCAGTCTAGTGCTCCCCACAATATCAGCACTTGGGATACTGGTGAGCTGCATTTATTGCTCTTTATTTCTATTTCCTAAACCAGTTATTTTCTGTATCAATCTATTAAAAAAGTGAGTATTTCTATTCTAACATTGCAGATAAGTAATCGATCTCAAGTCTAAAGTGAAACTTTATAGTGAGTACCAGATTGTCCCCTAGTATGAATTGGAATAATTAAACATATTTGGGAGGTAGCCCCTCTGGTTCAGTGGTGTCCCTACAGTTTTGCATATCACTTGGATTATTTCTTGGCCTCATTGAATGAAATGGAAGTATCACTGTTGATTTCATTAGGCATGGAATTTCACCGCTGGTGCATGGACCCATTTATCTGCATGTGTGTTTACAATGGTGTTGGTACACCAAGGACTTGTGCCTTCTACCAGCCAGTTTTGTTTCTCGTTAGAGAAGTTTCTGCCAGCTCACACCGAACACCTGAAGTTTCTGTTCACACACTGACCTGGTTTTTTTTCTCCCTTTAAGATGAATGCAAAGCAATGAAAACTGAATTAAGCATATCATTTCCTCATTACTGAAGTGTTTTATTTGGTTTTTTCTCTATAAAATATTTTCATTTATGACCAAATTTATTGCAGATGTGATTAAACAATGAATACGTTCTGGTTTATCATAAATGCTAGATATTTTATTGCCCATCTTAATGTTAGTGACATTATAGAATTGTGCTTCTTAGGAATTCATCAGCAGATCCAGATGCATCCAGGGAAAGAAATGCTTAAAAAGTTATATGAAACTTAGCATCCCGATTGAATCTCTCACCACCAATTCTGGACAGCTGTTAAAATTTTTGCTTAATTCAGTCTTCAGCATTGAGTTCCATCTGACTAAATCCTGTAGCTAAAGAATGGCTAAAGGCATGGTATATAGTTTAGGATTATCCTGTCTACTCCAGTCTGCTGAGTAGCGTGCTCAGCATGAGATGCTTAAATCATAAAGGTCAGAATTTGTCAATGATAACAGTGGTTTTTTTCGTCCTATTAGCAGGTAAGTTTGCTTAGTGAACCTTGTTTCTCAGGCATGGGTTAAGAGATGAAAAAGTTTCTGCTTTCATTCTGCAAGAAGTAGTTAGCTTGTGTTCAAGAGGAACAAGTCAGTACTCAAAACCACTTAGGAACTCTGTCTTGTTAATCTTGTTCCAAGTCTACTAGCTTTCTTCACATCTGTGACTTTTCCTTTCAGCATTTATTCCTGCTAAAGGCCCCCAAGCATGGAGATACAAAGTAAAATGTGCTTTTCTGGAGAGCTTTGCATCTCTCAGTCTCCTTTTCAACCACTAGCTTCAAAGTAAAAGTATTTGGACAGAAAAAAAGGGGTTTTTAAGACAAATGCTCAGTGTGACTATTTGTCATTTCAATGTCACACCAGAATTTTGAGACTCATTATACTCAGGT
This sequence comes from Nestor notabilis, assembly GCF_000696875.1. Lineage (NCBI taxonomy): Eukaryota > Metazoa > Chordata > Aves > Psittaciformes > Psittacidae > Nestor > Nestor notabilis. The sequence goes on from NW_009923739.1 coordinate 24,759, forward strand.
ATAACGATTGGGAAATAGTCTTATCCCACATTATCCCACATAAATATGATGTGTGCTTGGTTCATGCATGTTTTTTGTTTTTTTTTCTTTAAACATTGGTAGGTAGCATGTGTCTCATTTATGTCAAACCACTCTCTTCCCAAGCTTGCTAACTGTAAAATAAAATCATTTTGTGTCTAGCTTATGTCAGCACAAAATATGCCTGACTTCTAGTCTGCTGGTATTTATAAACGACATCTTTTTCTTTTTGTGACTTATATTTCGTATCTTGTTGAATCTTTACAGCTAGAATTTCCTTTCTTGTTTAATGACACTTTCCTAAAATGCCATCTTTGGTATAGGCTATCTGTGTCCTTTTTCCTTTGTGGACTTCATCTTTCTTTCCCTTTCCCTTCTTTCCCCCCCCCCTTTTCTTATGCTTAAAAAATTAACTATTTTTTTTTTTTTAATAGCTGTTTTATTTGTCTTTCTCTTGTTTTAACTGTGGTGAGACTTGTGGTGCTCATGACAGTTGCTGGATTCATAGTTCTGGAGACTGAAGTTCTGTATTTATTCACAGAGCAGATACAGCATGGAAAGCGGCTGTGCAATGTACCTGTTTGCCTAAACCCTGACTTGGAGGGACCACCACTAAGAATCAGAGGTTAGTTCAGTGTCCATTTGACCTGATCTCTCTGTTAAGACTGCCAGGAAGGTTTTTTGGGTAGTACCAAATGGTGCTAACCATTGGCACCATTTATGTTTCATGCAGCTGTATTAAAACCTTCAACTGTCCTGCAGAATGTAGGTTATTGAAAAATTATTAGACAAGACATTTAATTTAAGACAAGGGCAACTGATAAGAGGTGCTGTCTTTCTGCTACTACTTGTTTTGGCTGTCAACTGTAAATAAAAGATTCTATATATCTCATTTCTTAACGAACTCTTCTCTCTCATGGCCAAAATACATCCAGACTTTCTTACAGTCTTGTAGTGGGCCAGTGACCTATCTTCTTTGCCTAAATCTTGTTTTTTTTCCTGCTAATCAATGCAGGAGAGAGGACATGTTTATTTTGAGTAGTGAAGTCTTATTCCAACATTGCAACCTGCATTATGACAGTTTTTAGCATTTGTGTGCTGTGGTGGGTCTTGCATCTAGACCGTGACAGTGAAACTTTCGAAGTTGTCATAGAGGGATGCTTATTCATTTGTGTGTGGAGGGGAAATGGCTAGAAATATGTGAAAATCTGCTCCTGTTTCTTGCATTCTGGATGTTGTCCTACATTACTGAAGAGTATTCTGGACCTCCTGGAGTGTCTGCTTATATCCAACAAAATCTCAAGGGACAATTGTGAAGTACTGAACTCTGCATGTAAAAGAAATATTTCCTTCCATACTTAGTAAAGTGATTGTTTAAAACCTGCCTCATTCTTGTGAAACAAGGCCCTCCGCATCACTCCACATGTTTTGAGTTCAGAAATTGTGGAGCATATTAGTTTCTTTTGCCTGAGATCTGATACTATATTTGATTTTCCTGCAGTAATTGGTATGATCTCATCAGAAATTCCATCTGAACCTTGCTTAGGTGGAGAAGCTTCTTCCTGTTTCCATAGCTAAGTATTGTCAGAACAGGCTAATGTTAACACAGAATCTGTAAATAGAAACAACCAGCAAGAAAGTTGATAATGGATTACTGAAGTTGAATTGGCACCAAAAGGGCTTTGATACTCTCCTAAAAATAAAAGGAGCTTTTCATAGGTGTATCTTTGGAATGAGATACCCTTGGGGACAGCTTATTTACATGATGACTGTGTCTGCCACCTGAGCTCCCTGGATTCAGTATTGGAGCTAAACTGTATGGGAACAGGAGTAATGCTGCCTCTATCATGTCGGCTACATGTGGCAACAAAAGGAGAAAAACTTTAAGAACTGAATCTCTCTTTCTGTCTTAATTGAGAATGAAATTGCTAACAATATTTAAATGATCATCACAAGGCATCGCAGATGAATGACATAGCTCATACATCGCAGTAGCTTTGATCCAAGTTTCTGATGGCTCATGAGTGAGTCCGATTATTCTTCTTGAGGTTTTCTTAGCGACCAGACTAGCTAGAGTGTTGCCTCTGCTGGTTCATTTTTTCTTGTTGTTGTTTTGTTTTGGGTTTTTTTGCTGTTGTTGTTTTTGGTCTGCTTAATGAAAATAAAGGGATCAAGGGAGGAAAATCACCATACTAAAGAGATGTTAGACTGTCAGACTACCCTATATTGCTATAATTCTGGAAAGCAGCACTCAGGGAAGCCAAGAGTTTGAGTCTTCCATGATACATAACTTTGCGTCTTAAAACAAGCATCTGTCAGAAATTAGGTGCACAAATATGCCAGAGGCAAAGGGAACCCCATATGTTGACATGATCACAGTGGGCATGCCACCAATTGAAAAACTCGGGTTTGGAGAATAAAGATGCTTGTGAAGACATTCAATGGAACACATTTCTAATCATCAGCCCTCCAATTTTCTCAATGTTTCTCAACTCCATTATGTCTCCTAGCTGTCCTTTCCTGATTTCTCTCCTGTGCCTCTGATAAGGGTGGTACGAACTGATGATTGATGTTTGTTTTTTTTTAATTGATAGTTCTAGGTAGTTGGAATAATCTGGCAGAAGCAAAGAATGTGCTATATATCTTTTTGTAGACGTGCTTGATTTCTTATTCCTATGCACAGTAAAACCATTATGGCTCTTTTTTTAGAAGTCTGCTCTTCAAGCAGTTTGGATTTCTGTTTTGTGATTTTCTTTCTCTTTTTAATTTTTTCCTCTAATTGCCTTAAGGTGCCACAAAGTCTAGCTTGCTGTCAGCACCCAGTATAGTCAGTATGTTTGTACCTGCACCAGAAGAATTTGCTGATGACCAACCCATTATGATGACTGACAAGTAAGTTCTTTTTCTGTTCCTTTCAAAGAACTAGTTGAACTTCAAATACGTTAATTAAAGTATAGATATACCTTATGGAAATAAAGTCATTTATCTCTATGCTAAGTTTTTAAATTACTTTTTTTATGCCAAGGTAAACATTTTCTAAACACTGCCCACAAGATTTGCTTGTAATTCAGCAAGACCCATGTGAATTTGCGCAGGCAAAATGACGATTTGAGCTATTAGTTGTGCACAGAAGACATGGGAAGCACTTTCTATTGTATTTTAAATCAAGGGTTCCTTGTGATCCATCAGAAACTGCTCTCACCTTTGTAAAACAAAACAAAACCTTTTTACAAATTCTTTTGGATTTCTGTTGAAGTAGATAACCATTGATGTGTTAGCATGATTGCTAACACATTTTTATGTTCATAAAAATGAACATAGCATTTTTAATGCTGATACTTGCTTATACCAAACTTTTGCAAATCTTAATTGGTTGGTTAAAATGCCTCTAATGGAAGTGTTAGTAAGTGTACTCATTTAGTAGAGGAGTAAAGCAGTCAGCAGGGAGCCATGCAGTGATTTGGTAAAAAATTGTGAAAAGAAACCAGAAGTTCTTGTTTGTGGTTCTGCACTCAGTGTAGTAGACAGACACACCAGGATGATCACCAAAGCTTTAGCACTGCCTAACATACTGACAAGCTGAGCTTGACTTTCATGGCTTTGTTGTCATATTTTCTTTTTGTTCAGTGGCAAAGGCAAGAAAATTGCCTGTACAATTCCACTGAGTTAAAATATCACAATCTATTGGAGTCATTAGCAATCAATTGATCAAATTAAGAAAGCCTTCCTACTGGACAAAGTTTCCCACATCGGTCTGCTCTTTTCATAGGTTTGAAAGCCTGTCTCATCTTTCTCAAATCTGACATCCCCTATAATTAGACATTATGGAGCCCTTTCAGAACTTAGTCAGTTGTCTTTGAGCATTTCAGGAAGGACAAGTGACTCAGCAGCAAATCTGCCCTGGGAAAGGAGACTTCTCTGAAATCTTAGGTTCTGTGCCCCTGAGAGGTCCTTTCATTTCTTTCTTAATAGCTGTAGCTGCTGTGGGAACCAATGAGATAATTGTTTCCTAATTGTATAATTTGTTATTTGTAATTCATGACTGACATGAAGGACAATGTGAAATTGTTCCATCTCTAAGATCATCTACGAGTGTCATTGTGTCCATGGTGCTAAATAGAAGAGTGCCAGGGACTTGAGCCCTTGCCTGAGCCCAAGTCACATGAATTGGCTGGTGTTCACCTTACTGAGGGCTGATCTCCACTGCTGTAGATTTCTCTTGGATGGTGCAAACTGAAGCAGTGCAATACTGTGAGGGAATTGGTTAAGTTAGATGCAAAACAAGGCTTGCCATGTGGCCCTGCTTCATTTGGCAGTGACAAAACAGCCAGTGCAGCTAGTTGAGAAGCTTTATTAATGTTTGAAAGCCATGGACTGTCATTAATTATAGAAAGATCACAATTACGTTATCTTTCTAAATGCATTTTGAACATAATGTACTAAATTATGTACTTTAAAAAGACATAATTATACATGTATGTATGTACAGTAATGCTTCATTGTAAATCCATCCACGGGTCCTGAAAGAGCTGACATATGAAGTTGCTTGGCCACTGTCCATAATATT
>NW_009923740.1:0-638 GCF_000696875.1 Nestor notabilis
TGGCACCCAGACGCACAAGCCGCAGAAGGTGGAGGAAAATCTCACGGAACACAAATACGGGTTTTTCTCCCGGGATATAGCCACTGAACAGCCCTGGGCCCGCGGAACCTTCGGCCTTTTCCCGGCCGTGGGACCACAGTGGGAGACAACGGGCCGGGAGTGGCACCAGGGCCGAGCGAGGGACCGCAGCCCCTCCGTTTTGTCAGGTTGCTGAAACCTTGGTTCTCTCCTTCCTGAAAACAGCGGCAGCAGCAGAATGGCCATTCCCAGCGCGGGCCGGGGCGCGCGTGGGGCCGGGGAAGGCATTGAAACTGCCGGCCGCTGTGGAGGGCCGGGAGCCCACCTGCGAATGCCTTCGGTGGCGCTATCATCTATAGGGAATAGAGGGTGAAAGAACCAGATCGATACAGCCATTTCAAGACAGCTGTGTGGCTTTCTCGCCTCCCGTCTTCCTAGTCCCACAGTTTTATTCATATATAATGTTTATAACCATCTGTATATAAACTTGTGTGTGTGTGTATTAAAGTATATATTTAAATGCATATATACAGAATCATAGACTGGTTTGGATTGGAAAGGACTTTAAAGACTACCTAGTCCAACCCCCTGCCCTGGCCAGAGATACCTTCCACTAACGA
>NW_009923740.1:660-1001 GCF_000696875.1 Nestor notabilis
CACTTCACGGGTGACAGCAGCCACAGCTTCTCTGGGCACCCTGTTCCAGTGCCTCATCACCCTCAGAGTGAAGAATTTCTTCCTAATGTCTAATCTAAATTAGACATAGAAATTTTTATGTACAGAAAAAAAGTTTATAAATATAAGCCTAGATATATATTTTCTGTAAATATATTACAGTACATATTAAATCGATATTAAAATAAATGTGTACGCATACAAACTTTTGTAAATGTAAAATTGAGTAAATACATATGTGTTTGCATGGATCTGAAATCAAATGGTTCTGTTATGGCCAGGTGAACCAATGCTACCGAGAAGGCAGAACACCGCGGTCTGCC
>NW_009923741.1:0-479 GCF_000696875.1 Nestor notabilis
CCCACAGCAGGGGTCAGTGCCTCATAGCAGGGGGTCTGAGCCCCATAGCAGAGGGTCAGTGCCCCATAGAGGGCTCAGTGCCCCGTAGTAGGGGGTCAGAGCCCCATAGCAGGGGGTCAGAGCCCCATAGCGGGCTCAGTGCCCCACAGCAGAGGCTCAGTGTCCCATAAATGGGGGTCTGTACCCCATAACTTGGGGTCACTGCCTTATAAGTGGGGGGCTGTACCCCATAACTTGGGGTCATGCCCCATAAGTGGGGGTCACTGCCCCATAAGCAGGGGTCTGCCCCCATAAGTAGAGGTCACTGCCCCATAAGTGGAGGTCTGTACCCCATAAGCAGGGGTCTGCACCCCATAACTTGGGGTCACCACCCCATAAGCGGGGGTCTGTACCCCATAAGCGGGGGTCACTGCCCCACAAGTGCCGATCACGCCCCTCCCCCCAACCGACCCACAAACCCAGAGAATTGGAAAAATCAT
>NW_009923742.1:0-1828 GCF_000696875.1 Nestor notabilis
GGCAGAGCCACGCCCTGAAGGTGAAAATGGGTCCAAACCCCCCAATTTTGGGGCTGACAGTAAAGAAATGGGTTAAAAAGAACAATTTGGGTTAAAAACCGTCGTTTTGGAGACTGGAAATGTGCGTTTGCACGGGTTTAAGGAGATTAAAATAGCACTTCTTGGTTAAAAGTGGTGTTTTGGGGTGGAAAAGAGGAATTTCGTGGCTAAAATTGTCAGGATGGGAGAAAAAAGTCCATTTGGGGAGTAAAAATAACGAATTTTGGGGCGGGAAGTTCTGTTTTAAGGCTGTGAAATTATTTTGGGGAACAAAAAGGTTTTAGTTCTGAGCCGCAACGTGAAAAAATAGGAATTCTGGAGTGGGAAAAGCTGGTTTGGGAACTAAAACCCGCTATTTTGGGGGTGAAACCCCCATTTCAGGGGGTAAATTTGAGGGCCAACAGGATCATTTTAGAGAACAAAGGTTCTGCGGCTGAAAACCCTCCATTGTGGGGGGTGAAAAGTTGGTTTGGAGACAAAAAGGTGCTGTTCTGGGGCTGAGAATGTTGATTCAGGGGCAAAAATCATCATTCTGGGAGGAAAAGCTTGATTTTGATACCAAAACCACCCATCTGGGAGCTGAAAACAACGTTAACGAGGGGGAAATCCTATTGTGAAGCAGCAATAAAACCTTTCAGGCAGGGAAAAGAGCCTGTTCTGGGGCCTAAATCTCCCATTTTGAGGCTTAAATATCATTTTACACTAAAAACACAATTGAGGAGTAAAAAAAGTCTCAATTTTGGAGCAAAACTGCTTCATGGGGGGCAGAAAAGACGCGTTTCGAGCACAAAGATGCTGTTCTTCAGCTGCAGACGTCCATTTTGGGGCTGGATTCCTCCATTTTGGGCTGGGAAATCCCTTTTAGCCGCAAAAAAAACCCCTTTGGACTGAAATAAATCCATTTTCGGGCCGAAAAGCTCCTTTTTTGTTCCAGAAAAGCCATTTTGGGGCCAAAATCCCCCTTTGGGGGGCTGAAAAACGCCATTTCAGAGAACAAAGCTCTTCCCGTGCGGGGGGAAACCTCCATTTTGGCGCTTGGAAATACTTTTGGGGGCAGAAAGACTTAATTCAGCGCTAAAAAAACCCACTTTGGGAACAAAAGGCATAATTCTGGTCACAACCCCCTTGATTTGAGAGCGAGAGTCTCCTTTTGGGGGGCAGAAAAGCCCATTTGAGGGCTCAAGTTTTCATTGTAGAGAACAAAGCTTCCTCTGTAGTTGAAAAACCTCTCCCTGGGCGCTGGAAACTCCGATTTTAAGGCGAAAACGCTCTAATTTGGGGCTAAAATCCCCCTCTTTTTACACCCCAACCCCTTTAAAGGTGCTTCAAGAAACTCTCCGTTTTGGGACAAAAGAATCGCATTGTGGGGGCAAAAAAAGCCCCGTCTGGAGGCAAAAAAGCCCCTTGAGGGGCACCACGCCCGTTTTGGGGCTGCAACCCTCCCTTTTGAGCTCGAAACGCTCCTTTTTGGGGTCGAAAAGGCCCTTTTCGGCTGCTGAAAGCACCGCGGGCGCCACGCCCCGAGGGGGGGGAGGGGGCAGAAAGCTTCATTTTGGGGCGGTTTAATGCAGAAAGCGCCTGGATTTGGTCAAACCACGTTTTTAGGGGGTAAAGCACCTCATTTTGGGAGCGGACACGCAGCAAGGGGCGGCCCGAGGGGATTCGGAGGCGAAATCAGCGCAATCCCGGGTTTTAAAGCACCGCGGTGTGAGGAAACGGCCGCTCCAGGGCTGAATCCCGCCATTTTGGGGCTTCAACGCTCCGTTTTAGGGCTTTAACGCCGCTTTCC
>NW_009923743.1:0-8054 GCF_000696875.1 Nestor notabilis
GGAGCAGAAAAGGCCTTGATGCTGTGTAAGTACACAGTGATAACAAAACCAGCCCTGAATTATCAACGCTGTTTTCACAGAATGGTTTTCAGCACAAATCCAAACCACAGCCCTTACCAGCTGCTAGGAGGAAAATTAACTCTACCCCAGCCAAAACCAGCAATAATGAGTTTATTATCTTGTGATGCTCAGCCTGGTTCTTACAGCTAGAAGAACCATTCCTTGTCATTCACTGAAAATAGTGGTTGTCAGACTGTGTGCCCTGGTAGGACCCTGTGGCAAGAAGTTCCACGAGGTAATGTACTTACACTGAAAATTGTATTACCTTTGTGATTTCACCGGCTCCTCCTTGCTCTCAGAGAGAAGAGAGGTCTTCTGGGGTCATTTTCTGAGGCTTTTAACAACTGAAAAGATATAATTGATCAGGAAACATCCAGGCTGTAAGGCAGTGGAGATGCCTGTGCAGTTGTGAAAGCGCAAAATTTGTAGGTGATGGAAGTTAAAGGAGTGTAAGAGAGTGAAGGCCAACCTGAGTGTGATCTAGCTGGGAAAGTGCTGCATTTCTAAGAAATTACTCTTCTCCGCTAGTGAGTGAGGAACGTAGACTGGAGGTGGAAGCAGATCATTGCACCGAGGTGAGGAGCTGGGGTGGATCCCGTCTTTTCCATTTTCTGCCCAGTTAGAGCAGACAGGGCTTGTCCACAGCTGAGTCGGACAGAAGTGTGGCTTTGCTTGTACCTGGTGCCACGTGTCAGCTCCCTAGACAGGCCTCCACAGCCAGGCATGCTGCTGGCTCTGGAGGAAGCCTGGCACATCAGGGCATGAAATGCTGCTCTGTGTATCGGAAGATTGGTAAAGAAAATGGATAATTACAGACCTTCTAAGAGTACAAGAATCGTTGTAGTTGGCCGTAACCTACGTAGAACTTTGGGTAATGATGAGAACACACATTAGGATACACCAGATACAAGATTTTACAATTAATCATATTAATTTTAATTGATTATAAAATAACGGGGGATACATTTAAAGAGCCTCTGCTTAATTCACTGTAATTATAATATGCTTAATTATTACAAATTTCATGGGGCAATAAAGGTATTAAAATAAATAGAAGAGTAGAGGTGCTCATTAAAACTGCATCTGACCTCTATGCATCGAGACTTGCTGGAGTGAATGCAGTAAAATTGGCTGTGGTGCAGTAGCAGTGGGAGCTATTAATTCCCAATTCACAGGTCTTGGCAAGCATGATGCAAATAAAGTCAGGCTTAACTATCTATCTCACATGAGAGACTGGAGGGGACTTTGCTGAGAGCACAGGAGCCTGTGAATCAGTGATAATGTGAGTTGTGCAGCTGCTGCAAACATGGGGCTTCAGCCACTGGAATCTTGCACACGTGTACTTCATAGCAATAGGTAAAGGAAGATGCTCTTATGGGTGTGTTGCAGTCTGCATTTGATTCAGAGCATGATTTAGACATTTGGATGCTTATCCTGACCCTGAGAACTTGGGCTGGAAATCTGTCAAGAGCTGGTGTTTGAAGACTTTTAGATCCTCGTTGCCAGACCCAGAGAAGATTGTGCAATCTGGAAGCAAGCAATGATCTAAGGCCAAATTTGCAATTACATTGTTGCTCTCTGTTGGGTGGGGAAGAAGTTAGGTTTGCTTCTGTGTCTTGAAAATTGTCTTGGTAGGCTTTTCCTCCCTCTTTGTATATCCGTAGGTGCTATGAGCATGCAGTGTGGGGCAGGGGAGGAACATGAAATTCTGGGCTGAGTTAAATGTCCCACTGATTTTCATAGAATCCCAGGCTGGTTTGTGTTGGAAGGGACCTTAAAGCTCATCCAGTTCCAACCCCCTTCCACTAGAGCAGGTTGCTCCAAGCCCCTGTGTCCAACTTGGCCTCGAGCACTTCAAGGGCTTCTGGACTCTTCGGTGTCTCTTCTAGGCATTGGTTTGTTCTTCTCCGAATGCCCTTAGGAAATGCTGAAGCAAGTTTGTGGCTATTGGTGCTCTGAAAATGTGGATTTTGATTTCTTGGAGAGTGGTCCCAAAAAATCATTGGGCAATTTTTTAAAACCAGTTTGCTTATTCCTAAAAAATCAAACTGCAGGGGTTGGAAAGGAGGACGTTGCCAAGTTGGTAAAGAATCCTGTGCAGCACAGGCAGTTTGTTTCCCCAGAGATATACAAAATAGCAAACACTCTTCTTTTCTTGCTACTGAGAACCCAGTCCCTGCATTTTCTGCCCCAGTGTCAGGGCAGTGATTCCTGAGCGAACATCACATCATTCATCCCACTGCAGCAGGGTGATTGGGGTTTCCTTAGTGCAGTCAAGTTCTTTCTAGGCACGAGCTGCCAGAAGCCAGCATGGACCTTTGGGTATATCTGTGCCCTTGGCAATTGTTGAAAAGGGCTCTTCATTTTTGGCTGCTCCCAGTGCAAAGGCTGTGCCAAGCACACCCATGTCCTACAGCATGTGCGGAGCACAGAGGCACAGGAAGGGTGGCAGTGTCCCCCTCAGTCCCCTAGCGCCTGGCAGGCAAACCAGCCACAGCCAGGGAAGCACATGGAATTGCTGCTCTCTGCCTTACTGAGGTTCCACTTCACCAACATGTCATCCTCTGCAGAACATTCATTGTTACATAGGTGAGTGGTTGGTTCTCCCAAGGCCAGGGGATAGAGCTGGAACTTAAGCTTCCTCCTTCACTGTGAATGTAGTTGTGGAGGAATGGTGAATTCCACATTACATGTGAAAGAGGCATTTTATCCTATCACCACAGCACGCTGCTTTGCATTGATTTGGTATGGGCACACTCACACTTCCCATGAGTGAGGAATGGGTCTCAATTGGATATTCCTGTCTCTGAATGCAAAATTCCTATTTCTGCCTGCTCTAACCCACATACTCAGACAAATTTTTGCATGGCACTTAAATGGGCCCAAATATTTCACCAGCTTGCAAGATAACACCACGGCTTGTTTGGTACTTTGTAATCAGTTATTAGGACAGGACTTTGCTGAAATAAAAGATGAGGGCAAAGCAAAGTAACATGCCTGTGGCATTAGAATGCTGATAGCAAGCTTGAGGCATATCAGAGAGATTGGTCCTGAGAGTAACATTTGCTGCCTTTCTGCTTTTGAACTTTTCCCCCCCCCCTCATTTGCCTGTTTCTGAGGTCTCGGATTTATCCTGAATTTAAGAACTGACAGGTTTTGATCATTTGAATAGGTATCACTGTTCAGCAGGGAATACGTGTGCCAGCTGAGATGTCTCTTAAAGCCAATTTGTAGTACCAGTTAAAGGAGATGATCTCAAGACTGTAATGTGTTCTGGCTTTAGATTCTCCACCTGTACTACAGCGTTCATGTCCTGCTCTCCCAGCCTGAAATGCACTGCTCTCCCTTCCCAGCCCTTCCACCCAGTGCCCCAGACACTTCGGCACGTTCTTTGGTGTGAACACATATCAAACCACAGAAAGCTGACATTGTAAAATTAAGAATCTAGCTTTGATTTACTAAGGTAGAGTACTCTTACAGCCACAGTCATTTCTTAATCTGAAGCTCATCTTTTTGTGCTGAGGATGTGCAGTTTGCCTTCAGGAGAATCATCCCTCCTATTGAATCTCCAGCATTTAAGCATATAGCAACTCTTCGAGCTTCTGTGTATGTAACTACTGGCCCAATTCTGGTGCCATCACTGTGTTGAAGAGCAGAAGAATTGAGTTCACAGTTAGTAATCATAGAATTATAGAATGGTTTGGGTTGGAAGGGACCTTAAAGCTCATCTAGTTCCAACCCCCTGCCATGGGCAGGGACATCTTCCACTATACTGTGTCACCCAAAGCCCTGTCCAGCGTGGCCTTGAACACTGCATTATTATTTATAGGTAATGCACTTAAAGACTTTTCCACTGTAGTAGTGCTTATTCACGAGGCAATCTCTGATGATTACATTTATGCACTTTGGTAGGATGATGTGAACTGTAAATCTGGTAAAAGATACCCAAAACTTGTGATTCAAGCTATTGGTATCCTGAATCTCATAAAGTAGACATTCATCTGCCTGAAACTTGGTTGTTTCCTATTGTTCTTCTAGAAAGGTCTTTATTTTGTCCTCCAAAGCTTTAGGTGAAAGTTGGGAAGGGGATCATTTCAGGCATGCAGCCTGGAAGATGAAGAATGATATGTGGGTCCTGGAGAAATTGATGGGAGTGGAGGCAGATACAGCTGGCTGGCCAGAGAACCTGCCTGCCTCCTTTATTAGAAAGGCATTGCCAAATTTTACCTTCCAGTTGTTACCTTTCTAGGGAGATGCACTCTTAGCTGCTCCATAGAAAGATGCAGTGGCATCACTGTAGGCTTATCGATAAGCTGTGGAGCTGCACGGCCCACATTGCAATGTCTGCTAGGAAATACAGGAAGAAATCAGTCTGCAGTCTTGCAGATAACACACAGAGTGCCTGGCATATTCAAACATACTTGACTGATCCTTGTGCACCCAGTTCTGCCCTGTTTCCCATGCATCTGTCCATAAAGAAGAACCAGGAAGGGAAAGGAATGGTAGGAATGAAGCATTTGAAGAATGCCTTCAAAGATCCTGTTAAACCATCCCGCTGGAAACTGTAGCCTGGCACGATAGGTCTGGTTCCGATTTTCCATGTATTTGAAGTCTTACGTTGAAGAATGAAGCCTCTGTTTTAAAGTGGCTAAGTGGAAAAAGAAAGAGCCCAGCTGTTAGTAAGGCACTTAAGGTTATTTTGCTTTTTGTTGGGTTTTGTTTTGTTTTAAATCCTTCCGGTAAGTGTAGCCGATACTGTTAGTTCTTGAGTTGTTTAGAGAAATCTGTCATGTGTGAGTGGGAGCTCGCTGCATGGGTGGTGAGGTCAGGGGAGCCTCGCCCTCGGCTGTGTGCCTGTATCTACAGCTGCAAAGCCTAGGAGTGCAAATATAAGTATTGATCTAAAATATGTCCATGGCATCTAAAGTAATAAAGGAGTGAGAAACCAAGACATCCAGGAAACGTTCAGTGTTTCCAAAGTATTGGTTTGAATGGGTTGAACTTCGCCAAGTAGGCAAAACATCCATATTTACCTCATGTTTACAGTGGAGTGTGTGGCTCTAAATCCACCCAGTTACAAACAAATCCTTCAAGTCCAAGTGTTCCTGTTTATACCTGGTGACCATTTTAATGATGCTTTCTTTGCCCTTGCTCCCTCTCCAATCCAAGGCCATGGTCGAGCATGCAGTGGTGCAGGAGATAGGGATGTCTTTTGTGGGTCTCAGTGTATTTACTCTTCCTGCTGCCCAGGGAGGGGCCACAGCAGCCCTTGTTATCAGGCTGTCAGAAGAATTAAGACTCAAGCAGTTGCATGAGCAGCGGGATGATTGAAGGCCGGTTTCCGATGGACTTTTATCTCGTAATTGATTTCCTCTGTGGGTTTGTGCTGTCTAATGAGGTGTGAGCTAACACGCCAGCCTTCCCCGCGGTGGGAGGTGAGAGAAGCCAGGCGCCTCTTCGCTCCGCCGCTGCAGTCTCCTCGCTGAACTTAGGGGAACGTGGTATTGTTGAGACCTCTGCCCTGCTGTCAGATTTGCTTGGAATTAGTGGGCTTCAAAAGTTATTAAAATGGGGACAGATAGGCAAACACACAGAGGCAGGGTGAACTTCTGTACCCCTTGCTCTTTGAAAATTAGGCTTAAAAAAAGGAAGGAAACTGTGAAGTTGCTTTGGTCTTAAAAGCTTCCCTCGTCTGTATTAATCCTGGGATGGGAGAGTGGGCACAGAAGGGTTGGAGAAGGCACAGCAGGGAAAACTGGTGATTATCATGAGTATAATTCCATGCTAAAATACTCTCTCTTCCCCGAAGTACTGACAAGTGTGTTGGTTCCCAAGGGCTTGAGCAAATAAACAAAAACCAGAGTCCTGGAGCCACGTTTGGGAGTGATTTAGTTTCTAGCACAGTCTGAAAGTAGAGGAAGCTTTCCCCATGCCTGTTACTCAGCTTCCCTGGGGCTGGCTGATCCCTGCCTGCTCTCCCTGGATAACTATTTGCTGGGAAGACTGAAAGTAGGTTGGGCTCTCTGGTCTGGAAGAGATTTGGAATGGTGCAGAGCAACTGGTATTATGCATTAGCGCTTGAGAGTCTGGAAAACCATTTTACTCCTTTAATCCTTGAGTAAAACATGGATGTTTCTGCAAATCTTGGGAACCCTAAAAGCTCTATTAAGCCAGTTCAGATTTAAAAGAGGAGTTCCTAAATGTTTGGAGACTGCACAGAAGTGTCCTTTTATCCATTAAGCAGTAGGTATCCTTAGGCATCCACACAGTTAATAGTGTTAGCCCCAGTGGAAAGCCTCTTGAGGTGTTGCTGGCTGCACTAGAGAACATGGATCATTTAAACATTAACAGCTTTGGTTATTAATTATTGTGGAAAATGTGGGGTGGAGAATGCTCAACTGGGAATGTTGTCCCACGACGTGTTTTTCCCTTGCTGCATTATCAAATCCATTTCTTCTGCAGGCTGGGTGAAGCACTTGGAGAGCAGAGTGGTGGGGAGCAGAGGTTGTCTTGCCTGCTGCTTGGCTTACCAGGTTTTCTCTTGACAGTGATGCTGGAGCACCTCTTTGGTGGGGCGTACAGATGATAGGATTTAACTTCATTTAGCTTAGTGTGAGCTCTGTTTTCAGCCAGTGCTAGAAAGGGAGACTTGAGCTCCCTTGAAAACTCTGCCTTGAGTGCTGGGGCCTTGCAAATATGCCCGCACATCAGCGCTCACAAGCCTTCGAATCCTTCACGTTGTCAACCAGGGTTGTGTTGAGCACCTTCTGTTCTTGAATTTGGCTCAATCTCCAGCAAAATCTGTTTGTGAGGCGGGGCTGGGGTGTGTAGATGCCCAGGGTGAGTCACCCCCTCGGTGGTAAATAAGCTCTGCCTCTTGCTTCGTCTGCATCCAGCTAATACAGCTGTAATTACTGAATTGTATTTCCTGGACACTTGGAAGTAATTAGCTCGATACAAAACTAATGCGTCTTGCCAAATTTAGGCTTAAAATCGTTTCTGTGGTTGGGTGCAGTAATTTTCTATGAGATGTCAAGGTTTTTAAAATATATTTCACTAGTGCTTGGCTTGATAAACTCATAATGTTGTAAGGCTTATTTGTCAAGGGGGTATAGAGATATTAAATGTATTTGGAATTAAATAGGTGCTGGCTAAATTCCCGCTTTACTTAAGTCCCAGTGATCCCACTGATGTGGAGTCTGGGCATGCAATTTTGTTGCTGGCTTATTGAAGCTGAGTGGAGGTGTAAGCTGTGAGAATATGGGAGACCGGCTTTTCAAGGGGTTTATTTTTGATGCTCTTTCAGCAAAAACTACCCATATGTGAATAGTATACTTGAAGAACTACTTTCCACCCCAGCTTTCTTATTAGTTAATGGCAGTACTCAACTAGAAAGAGGTTAGAAAGAGGGATTTGCAATCAGGTAATTTCTCCACCTAGTTAGGAGGGAAGATGAGGATACAGGAGGTAAGCTAGATAGGAAAGACCACTGGAGATGCAGGGGGATGAGCTAAGTACTAAGCAAGTCCTAGCAGAAGACAGCTCTAAGAGAAGAGCTTGGAGACATCAGTGCTGTAACACCAAGGCATGTGGACTTGTCTTTGTGTTACAACTTCCACATGTTTAGACGGACAGCCTTAACATCTGGACACTGACACTGTGGCTGGTTTGGGAGCTCTGTGAATTTAGTTTGCATGGCTTCTTTCTGGGTGGTGAATCATAATTAAGGATAGTGAGCCCTGAAGACAAAACTGAATGAGTGCATGGACATGGGTGTCTGCAGCACCAAACCCACATGCAGCTGTACAGCTGGAGCGGAGAGCAGCCCGATCTGGTGGCTGCCCAGGGGACTGGTGCCATCATGCTGGATCTGCAGGACAAGCCAGGCACTAACAGCAGTTTAATACTGTTGTCAACAGCAGGATTAGGCGCAGTATCCCTGGATTTGTGTAGGGAGAATTTCTGGGGATAGCAGATAGGATTTTTTCGGAAGA
>NW_009923743.1:8085-11000 GCF_000696875.1 Nestor notabilis
CGTGTGTTGGTAGGGTGTGAGTCCTCCTTGTTTCTCCATATGCTGAAGGGTTTTCAAGGTTGTCTTCCAGCTTCAGATGTTGAATGAGGATGGAATAATATACTGTTACATCAGATTTTCGTTATTAGAGGGCTGCTTTCTCATGGTATTTTTATAGTTTCTGGTGCACTGTTTGGTGTAAGTGTCCATACAAAGTAATATATGTCTTAAATGCTGTAACATAAGTGAGCTCATGGGGCTACTTTGTTGGCTCGGTTGTTGGCTCAAGCTTTCAGTGTGACTGTATGGTCAATATTGGGAATTGAAAGTGGAGGAGTTATATATGTTCCTAATCGGTACTCTGTTCTCTACTGCGTAAAAAGGCCTCTTGCTATTAATTGATCCATAATTCTTTTTCTGTGATAAGAATCAACATCTCGCCTTAAAAGTGTGTATGTTGCATGTGTGCACACGTTTGGAAATAAATCCTCATGTTAATGTATGTGTGCACAAATGCACGTATGCACAAGCCATGCTTCTGTCCACTTGTAAGTATGTAAAGCTGGTGGGTGTTTTACCCTGTACTTCTTTTTCTCACAAGAAAGGACAAATGCTAGAAGTGTGTATTGTATTAATACATCTCTTAAGGGATATGAAATATGCAGTGCTGATGCTTTGTATGGAATGGAAATGCTGTTGTAAACATCCAAACACCAGATAAGCTTTGCCTGGAGAGGAGCCATTCATCAACTGGACCCCACCTCATCCACATTCATATAGATCATAAACCCTCTGTCACCACTACTGGGTTGCCTCAGCATCCCCAAAACAGCAGTTTCTGGTGTATTCCTGTCACCATCACAATGGGACTTGAATTATTCAGAAAATCTGGGTATATCACAACTTTATTTATTTGTTTATTTGCACTGAACATCTTTTGTTTGGATATGCAGCAAAGAAAGTAAGAGGCTTCCCTCGACCTTTCAGGGCTTCAGAGATAGATGAAGGCCCGTGTTCCTTAAGGCAGCTGGGAATTTATGGTGTTCAAAGAGACTCTGGCTCCAGTGTGGGTTGTTGGCAGCAGTGCTGATAATCACAATGTGATAGCAACTGGTCTCTTTTATTTAAGATGTGTTTAAATCTTATGGTCTTGCACTGTAACGTATGTCTGTGCAGCCTATCAGAGTTCAGAAGGGAGAGAGGAAAAACATCCAAAAGCCTTTGTTTCAAAAGGTTGCAAGTTTGTGTTTCGTCACCTGGTATTTTTCTAGATCATAGGCAGAATGGGCAAGTTGTTTACAGAGTGTGCCAATTGCTTGTCTAAAGCCCATTTGTATGAAACAGAGCACTGTTGTCTTGCAATCTGTTGGAGCGATACCTTGCTAATTTCCCTGGATGAGCAGACCTCTCGTGTATGCTTGTATTTTGAGAGTTAGCAAATCTGGTGAGCAAATGTTTCACAAAAGCCAGCAAAATGCATCACAAACCGTGTTCCATCTTTTCAGTGTTCATTTTAATTGCTGACAGTCATGTTCCATTGAGGATACGGTAGCGTATCTCTTGTACACGCAGTAGGAGTGTGGTAGTACATGTCCTAAAGCGTTTGTTTCTGAACCACAACAGAGAGTTAGCAACGATAGCACAATGTTCTGTTGATGTATTGTTGATCAAAAAATGTGTAGTAATGGCATCCCTAATATAGCTGCATCAAAGATTTCCTCCGTTATTGAATGTGCAGTCATCCGTTCGCAGTCAGCATCTCTCTAAGGCCTTGCAGCCAAACACGGCGGATACACGTGGTCAAACAAAGAGGTGCCCTGAGCCCAAATATGTAAAGTCTTCAACACAGCACACACGTGGGTTAATCATTCCACCTAAACAGACATACTCAATTGAGCTTATCTATGCAGGATCTAATGATTTTCAGCTGCATTTAAATGTTTAGGCTATACAGGCTGTTGTGGTTTATTTCCATGAATATGTGGGACTAGCCCTGACTGATCAGAGCTCGCTTGTCCTGGTGTAAATGTATCCACGTGGGCAGATTTCACTGAGGTTTTAACTACATCATTTTTTAAACTATATCTGAATCCATTTCGGAGCAGAGAGGCAGAGTCCATGGCGTTTGTGGGAGCAGGAGAGGGCAAACAGGCCTGGCAGGAGGAAGGAATAGGTTATGTGCTATTTTTAATGGTGCATTTCTTGTGGATGTGCTTTGGGAGGAATTTGTAGATGCATTCTGCATACATGAAACATGTAGCAGAAGTTGATTAATAGATATCTCTGACATAAAACATCCAGATCTATTACTCCTGGTTTGGAGTTTTATTTTTTGGTGTATTTTTTTTCTTCTAGGCTAGGTTTTTCCTGAGGGAACTGTATACCACAGATCTAGGATTCAGGGAATAGCTGGAGGGATTTTTTTCCCTCTTTTCTTGAGTTAGGAGTACATAGACTTCATTTCATTGTTTTTTGGTACATATGAGATCCCCATCAGCCTTTCAACTCAAGGGATCAGTGCAGGCTCTTGGTCTGGTCCTTGTGGTTTTCCTGGGTTGTAAGTGAGTTTTACAGCTCGGAGAAATATGGATCAATAAGCAAAGACAAACTATCTGGTGTCAGAAAGTGTTGTACTTCACTGTCTGCTCCTAAAGAAAAAGCTGCATGGAACCACACAAATAAACAACATGCTTTTTAATTGCAGGGACAGCTTAATTATATTTTTAGAGCATGTACTTATTTACATCTCAAAATATACAACTGAATTGCAGGGAGTAGTCTATGTATATAGCTCAATTTTAAATTCCATGTAAATTATATTAGCATAAAATCTGTTAGATACCATAAAAGCATGTAAAGGGTTTTAGCTCCCTTTCAGTTCCATAGGGCTGTTCTCCCCACCCTGCCAAGCATAAACGCATCTTGCTGCTGGCTCA
>NW_009923743.1:11050-72141 GCF_000696875.1 Nestor notabilis
AGGAAATCGGGCCCTGGCGGCGTGGCCCCTTGGCCAGAGGCGGAGCCTGTGGCACCGCAGCCAGCCGGGAGCAAGGGGCTCTCCTTGGCCTGTGGGGCCAGGTGCTCCCCGCTCCGCTAATGAGGGCATGGGCCCTGCTAATGACGGTGATTGATCTTGCTAATGAGGGCAGCCGGGCTAATGAGGGGGCTTGTGGGAAGGCGGCGCCCGGCCCCTTCCTGTCAGGGCAGAG
Organism: Nestor notabilis; assembly: GCF_000696875.1. Lineage (NCBI taxonomy): Eukaryota > Metazoa > Chordata > Aves > Psittaciformes > Psittacidae > Nestor > Nestor notabilis. The sequence goes on from NW_009923743.1 coordinate 11,283, forward strand.
CTGCTGCCCTGGGACGAAGCCGCCTCCTCAGCGCGGGGTGACAGAGCGTGGCGGCACCCAGGTACTTCACCCGCTGTGGGGCGAACCCTCCGGGAGCGCTGTAACCCCTGGGGGTGTCGTGGGACCCCCGGCTGGGGGTGGCTCTGCCTGTGTGGGGCTCGGATGGAGGGAGGGAGGGAGGGAGGGAGTCCCATGAGGGGCCCATTCACAGCCGGGTGCCTGCTCTTCATCTTCTTCAGTGTGAAATCTGTTCTGTACAAGGGAGAATTAAGTTTCTTTGGGGGAGCGGTTGAATTGATGGGGGTCTGGGCCTGTGAGATTAGGAGGTTGTAATCAATCATACTGCTGATTATGTAAAGCAAAGCTTTTTGTTAGAGCCATTCTGTCACAGTTTGGGTTTGGGGAGGTACTAAAATGCACCCCCAAAGCTCAGCATGGGAGTAACAAGTGTCGATGTAAAAACTTGGTGTTTGTTTCTACTTAAACCCTTGTCCCTTCTGGTGCTGGGCAGAGCATGGCCCAAGTTAGGGGTTTGCTGCGGTGTCTGATTTATTCACAGGCTGGGTTGGGTTAGAAGGGACCTTCAAGCTGGTCCAACCCCCTGTCTTCCAGCACCTTCCACTAGACCAGGTTGTATGTTCCAGATTTACGCTGTATGAAGCTTTTGAGTTGTTACTAAACCTCGATGTTGGACAGCTTTTGTCTAGTCCCTTATCTTCCCCTGCCAGACCTGTGTAGCCTCCCCAGGGCTTCCACCTGGAGCAGACCTTGGCTCTGGTGTGCTCAAGCTGGTCCAACCCCCTGTCTTCCAGCACCTTCCACTAGACCAGGTTGTATGTTCCAGATTTACGCTGTATGAAGCTTTTGAGTTGTTACTAAACCTCGATGTTGGACAGCTTTTGTCTAGTCCCTTATCTTCCCCTGCCAGACCTGTGTAGCCTCCCCAGGGCTTCCACCTGGAGCAGACCTTGGCTCTGGTGTGCTTTGGGCCATGCAGATCACACACCTCCTCCAGCGCTTCATTAGCTCACAGGGTGAGGCTGCAGTTTGAGAAGTAACTTGCTGGGAAGGGGTTGAGGTAGCAGCACAGCCATTTAATTCATTTTAATGAGGCTCCTGGCATACTTTTCCAGGTGCTCTCGTGTCAGGTCTTTGGAGATGTTGTGCCTTTGTGACAGGAGCGCGCCGTGCTAAAGAGGATCCGCGGAGATAACAATAGGATGTCAAAATGAAGTGAAACAAGGGCAGGGCAATTTTATGGAGATGACATGACAGGAGGAAAGTATGGGGGGAGGAGGGGAAGAATTTAAGCTGTCAGTACAGATTTACTGAAGGCTTCCCAATGTCAACTAGAAGAAATGTCAGCACGACTGACTTCGCACTGTCAAGGTGATGGCAGAATGAAGTCCGATCAACTTGGGAAGCATCTCGTGCTCTGGCTGTGGAGAGGAGCTACTGTCAGTAAAGGTGATGTCAGCGTGATAATTATTTTGCACATTGTGATTTAAATAGGCCATTGTTTCTATTGAACTAATTTGAATTTAGCACAAGGTAGGGGAATAGTGTTCAGAGATAAAAGCCTCCAAGTTGTGGCTGATTTCTGTGAGAACACCAGGAGTTTCAAACCTGCTGCTGAGAAGCAGGGCTCCTGCTTGCCCTGGGGACTGTATACTGCCTGCCATGGGTATAGTTGAGGCCTCTGGTGATCTGAATTGTGGCTCCATTTGGCTTCTGCGTAATATTGGAGGCATATTTTCATTTCTCTCTTGAAGAACTCTGCCTATGTGAATATATGAGGGCAAATGATGGAGTGGAGGAGAAAAATGGTATCACATGGGAATGCAGCCATTAATTTAGGCAGGGGGGATGGAGGTATATGAGGATGAACAATTTGCTGTCATTGGTGAAAATACATGTGTCTGTGTGTGATATTGGTGCTACAATAGCTGTGTTGAAAGGCACTGGGTATTGTAGGTGGCAGAATAAAGTGGTGACAGAGGCTGTACCCACCTCTTAGGCCTGTTTCATGATGCTTGTAGAGTTGAGTGGAGTCCTGAGGAGCAGCAAAAGGCAGTATATTGAAATGGAAATTTGGACTGTTAGCTGTTCTGCAGCTGTAGGGTGAGGACTGGGTAGTAAATTGTACCACACAGTAAAGAGCAGGGCCGGGGTGCACAGCTCACTGTTGGTTCTCCCCGCCTGCCTCTACCCATTGTGGCAGCACACTCAGATGCTGCCACACGCACTTCCCCTCGATGCTATCATCCAAGTGCTACCATGTCTGGCACCCTTTCCAAGGAGGGATTTCCCTGTTAAACAATTGCACTCTCTCTCTCTCTTTGTGTCCTTTATCACAAAACAAACAAACAGGAAAATATGTGCTGGAAGAAACAATCGAAGGACTAGCAGTCGGATAATAAATCCCCTGTCTTTCCACACACACTCGGTGCCAGCTGTAGACTAATTAAACTCAATAGTTCACAGGTGTTCCTGGGAATGACTAACGCAGGAGCACTCTCCTCTTTAGGCCTCGTTAACATCTTTTTCAGAGCTCTTTAAATTTCATACACCAGCAACACTGAGCTAAACCCCATGAAAGACAGTAGAAAGGGGCTGGAGCTATTACAAGAGTGCTTTCAGTGTTAGCACAAGCTACATCCCCACTCAATTCAACAGCTTATGCATTCTGATGGGTGAATCTCTTGGAGACCAGTGTAAGAAGGAAATCTGCTTCCTTAGAAACATTCAAATTTCTGTAGCCAAATGAAATTTTTGCCTCTGGAGCTCATGATATAATTTTACATGCTGTTAGGGTGCCCATGGTGTGTACACTCAGAAAGTCTCTGGCCAAATGAAAGAGATTTAGTTATTTTGTTAAGGCTTATAATACCTTCCCAGGGAGAAGTAAACGGAAAGCAAGACTTCCTCCAGACCTCCCTGCTTATTGAGTCTTCCTCTGGGCTTTGACTGATCTAATGGTAATTTCCTTAGACTCTAGTATTACAGAACTGGGCTTGGCTACCCATAGCCTGGCTTGATATGACACATTGCAGCAAAGTGCTTCCGGTTCCAACCTGCTTCCGCTAACTTTGCTGTGGAGCAACAGCTTGGATTTGACCAGATCTCTCAGGCTTGTGCAGGTCTGTGGCTGGACCAGCTTGCCTGTGCAGTCATCTGCTCCTCTTGGTTCCTGTTCTTTTTGCCTTTTTTGTGTGTGTCTGCCTTTCCAAAAATTTACAGTTAATTCTGTGAGCTCTCATAATGGTTAAGAATGGCACAGGAAAGGTGGGTTTTTTAGTGTTGTTTTCTCAGGTTCCCCAAAAACCTCCTCTCTGGAGCTGGCCCAGACTCCACATAAATCTAGTGTGCAGCTTTTCTCCTCAGAGGCAAAGCTCCTTGGCTGGAAACCAGGCAGAATTATTGCATGCAGACCAGATAGCCCAGAAACTACTTTGCCTGTGTAAGCTAGATAAAAATACTTTTATCCCATCAGCACTGTCTTCGTGTAGCTGACCTCTTGTATGCTTTACTGTCCTGCCTTGGTCACGCGCTTTCCATCTGACTGGGATTACTCCTGTGTGGATAGATGAGGCAGAAGTTTTGCTGCTTTAGCAGAGGTACTAAGTGAAATGATTCCTAAATTTCATTGCTCTTGTAAGATTCTTCTTCCTAATGATACTTCCAATTGTACTCGTTTATGCTCTTTCCTAGACAAGAAAATCCACAGTGATTTACCTAAATCTTAAATAGATTTATTACTGACTTACGCTAAATTGATGTAAGATAACCTCAAATCAAAGTAGTATTTCCTACACGAAGGTACTGCACCAATTGAATGAAGTGATTTTTCTAAATCAACTCTATCACATCAGTACAATTTTACTGATGCATAAAATCTTATTTAAACTGCTACAACTTTTGGTGTGGCTGTGATGGGGAAAGAGCTTTTATGCTCCTACGTGTCAGATCAGTTGAAAAGAAATCTGTGTTTTCAAATAATAAATTCTATTCAAGGATAGTTCATTCTAACTATCTTTTTAGTAATTCTTCTCTTCCCTCTGTTTGCTGGTAGGTCTCATGGTGCTTCAGAGGAGGATGTGGTTCTAGCTTATGTTGTGTGCTTGGGGAAACTGAGGTACAGGCTGAAATGAGATTTCAGAATTCACTGGCCTGGCTATGGAAAGCTGAGGGTAGGAGTCTCCCCAATCACTGTTCATTACACCAATGTTATAATGCCTCCCCTAAACATTGCATCGTTTCCAAAAACACAGAGTACCTGGGTGAAGTGAGCCCAAGTGAACTTCCAGAGTTAGGATGGGATGAATGGTTTGGATTGGGCTTTATAAATCTCACCAAGTTAGGAAAAGCCTAAAACTCCTTCAGTGTATTTGCACTGAGGTGATTTTGTGTGCAGAAGCCACTGTTACAGAGTTTGATGGTGAGAGAATCAGCAGGACAAGTACATATTTTCATAAAGTCCCAGGATTTGATTTGTTACCATTTAATGGCAGTATTTTGTGAGTAAAAAATGTAAAACCCCCAAAAGTGCAGTGCACAAAGCTAAGAATGTTAAGCAAAAAGTGGGCAGAGTGTAAGAAATCCTTCCCTGACCCCAGTCCCACACCTCCCTGAGTATCATTGCTTGTGATATTGATTTGAGGGTATTTAATAGAGAAAAAGACTTCATCGTTTTTGTGTTGGAGACTTCTCTGTGGCTGACATCCAAAAGCTCATTTGCACACCAGTTCTGAAGTTAAATAAGTTATGTGACAATCAGTGTAACACTAAGCTGAAGCACTAACATGATGGGGAAGTGCTTTACAGAAAGCATTGCTGTAGCTGATTCTCCTCCCTTTCCAAGGTGAGAGAATGGTTAAAAATGACATAGTGATATTCATTGGCATTTGACTAATGAGGTGAAAAACTTGGGATCTCACTGTGTGTGGATTATTTTTCAGTTGCCAGTGGTAGAATTCCCATTACTTCAAAGCTGATATTCAAAACTAGATGAGCAGATCAACTGTTGAGAAAAATACTTGTCAGCAAAGGCAAGTTTAGCTGAATTCACTGGTATTTTTAATCTGATTTTAAGGTAATTTTGAATTACCTGTAGGAGTGTTTAGGTATATGTGTGCAGTACCTCTTACTTATCAAATAAGACTTCTTTTAAGATGTTTAAAATGTTTTTCTACGTTGAATTTTGGGGGCTGAAATGTTTCTAAACAGTAGCAATAGGCCAGCATGTCAGAATAGGTTGAAGATTACAATATAATCAGTTTTCTTCCTGCTCTGCAAAGAAATGGCCTAATGATTCTTCTTCACTGTATGATTCTTCTTCACTGTCAAACATATACTTTTAAAAGAACACAGTGTTGGTTCTCTACATGAACTTTTATATAGTTGGCCCACAATGACTTCTGTGTAAACCTTGTCTGCACATGATTCCTCCCTGCTAGGTTACTCGATAATGTACTACTGTTTTGCACTCAGCATTTTACAATGAAGTAGGTGGTTACGTTTCCTAATAGTGTGGTTTTGGTCACTGAGTACACCTTGCTCATCATGGTCTTATTTTATTTAACCACCCTTAAAATTAAAACTATCTAACATGAGATCCCATTGGGCTTTGTTTTGTAGTCAGGTGTCTTTTTCCATTGTAGGTGATTAGTGGTGTGCTATGATCAAGGTAGCTTTTACATCTCTGGTGAATTAAAGATTTGGCGCCTCCATCCCAAATAGAGTGTTTCTAGTGCCTAAATCCATATGGACTTCTTCAGATGCTTGTCTGCTTGATAAGCGAGCCCCTGTCTCTTTGGTAAGGGACTTGCTTTCATCAGACAATGTGCAGCAGAATCTGCCGGGTAGTTGTGAAGGATGTATATGGGTGGGATTTGGGGATTCTGGTATTAATGGAGCAGCTGAAGAGTGCAGGTGCCCAGATGCCAACTCCAAAGACCTGTATACAGTATAGACAAGATCTCTCCCCCTTTTCTAAGCATATTCTACAAGTGTGTCTAAGTTAGTGTAGGAAGTAATTATTTTCCCTTAAAATGAAAAGCATTAAGTAGCACATGATTTAGCACAGCTTCTGAGCTCCTTATCTTTAGAGATAAAAACTGACGTTAAGGTGACTCTTTCTTCAGTAGCAGTTTCAAGATTCTCTCTTACCCCTTAGGAGTTAATAGTGAATGAGAGATCTATGTCTATGTGATAAAATTAATTCCAGCATAAGATGAGAGTAAAACCCAAATACTTGGAAGTCTAGTCCCTTGATTTGATTTATGAAACTGAATCCTCCTCTTCTTCTGCATTCAAGGAAATAATACACTTTGAGATATAACTTCAGTAGTTCTCTCAAAGGGAAGAGTCAAGCTTTTCTTTGAAGGCCAAATTATTTCTATCTAACAGTTAAATAAATCCTTAAAGCAAATATCAGCAGTCCTGTACCACATCGAAAGCAATACTCCAATCTGGATGAGTAAAATGTTAATTTCTATATAGCTTTATGCTTTCAATTTTGTACCAAATCTCTTATGTAAGGGTAAAACTCGACTTTTTAAAGTGAGAGAGAGTGCTGGGACTTTGCAGATTTGGGTTGTGCAGTATAAAGCCAGTAGGTCAGTTGGACTGGGGTGATCCTTGTGAACCCAAGCCAACAGACGTGTTGTAGCGCTCAAGCCTGCTCTCTTTGTGTGTTTGGATGCTGTCCCGGCTTGGAGGAGCCTGGCTGTTGGTGACAAGGGAGGAACTGCAGCCCGTGGCTGTGCGTGCTGTGGAGGGGACGATCCTAAGGCCTTGTTCAGCTGGTGTTGCCAGGGAGCGTGTCTGTGCACCGCAGAACTGCTGGCTCGTATGGAGGCCCTGGCAGCTTGATTTGTGTTGTGACTAGCAGGAAAAGAAGCAAAGGGAGAGGAGCAGGGAGAAGGCCTTCCCTTTCTCGACTGCATGTGGGTGTATTTATGTGTGGAAATTAAGTGCTATTTCTTGGCAGGTTTCTTTGTTTCTTCATCAAACAGAGGGCAATATACCTGCTCTGGGTTGCTCTACGAAGTGATTGTGTGCATCTGTGAGCACCACATCCATCAGCCACCACTCCACAGCTCTGCATGCCACCGTACAGCTTGTGTCCCTTCTGGGAAGCATGTCCCAGCTCTGTTTTAGCAGATATATCTATTGCTGCTTCTCATTTTCTCCTAGGCAAGAAAAGCTAATTTGGTTTCTTAGTGCAGCACCAAGAGTTAAGTCCTTCACAGATTACCTTGTATGGCTTCAATTAGTTTTTGCTTTTTTGTCTTTTGTGGTTGCTTTGGTTTTGAGCAATGAAGAATTAATCCAGATTCTCTTACAACTCAATAGACTTTGAATCATGACATGAAAGGAGAATAATATTTGTGATTTTTATTTTACCATGCAAAACTATCCTGTGGCTTAATTCATTAGTCTTTGTAAGATGTATTGAAACAACTGGATTGAAGTTCCTCTGGAAGTGGGTAGGGCTAGCACTGAGATGCAGCCGTCAGGTTACATTAGAAATACCAAGGCAAATATGCCCAGAAGGCTTGTTTTGATGATGATTATTATTATTAGCTTTATGGCTGGGGATCAGCAGCAAAACTTTGATAAGCAAAAATCCTCAGACGCTTTGTGTTAACGTGAATTCCCGATTCATTCCATGCAGCAGAACTTCAGTAGAATCTTCCTGTGAGTAAGAGTTGTCTTCTCCTCTTCCGTGATGAGTCACTGCTGAGGTTTTTGCCTCCTCCTGTCTCACAAGCAGCTGCACCTCTGTTTTGGGAAAACTGTTATTTTTTGGGATCCTTCTGGATGAAAGGCAGGCAAATTACCATCATTAAATAATAATCCTGTGGAGCCCCAAAATATTACATACTTTAATGCTGTTGTGTAATCTTAGGGATTATAGATGCTTTATGCCCCTGTATAATAGCTTCAAACACATGAGAACATTGTGAAATACAAGAGGGGAAAATACTTGACAACACTGCATTTTTGAAGCTGAAAATACTTAAAGCAGTGTTGCTGAATTCCCCTGCAGATTAATTAGTATATTATTTCAAAAACCTTTAAAAATGCTGGGCAAGGAACAATGTGATGTTCTGTGCCCAAAGTTAAGTGTTAATGGGGCGAAACATCGTATTCTTTCCCTTTATCCTTGCTCCTGGTGATGCTGTGGATCTGATCTGCAGGTCAGGATGACAGCTGGGGATAGTGCACTTAGGTTTATGAGCAGAGACTTAGTTTGCCTGGCCATGGCTTGTCATGACTTATTTATCCCACAACACCTCCTGTTAGCTTAGCCCATTTCAGTGAGCTCTGGTACATTCATTGCTTAATGAATTTGAAGTTGTGCTTGTGGCTCACCTCTGTGGGTAGCTGGAATAGTTCTTCCCGACGTGGTTGTACTGTAGTTCTGTGATAGGGAGGGAAGTTGGGAGTCAGTCGTCAGAGTTAGCTGCCTGGCTGAAAGCGAAATATCCAGCATGACTTGTTAATGTGGGCATAGTGAAGAGTGAGGGGCTTGTTTTAAATTCGTGCCATTTGTAGTGATAGATTAATGGAGATGTTGGTCACCATCCAGACAGGGATGTTACATTGCTCGCCTAGCCCTGCACATTCAGCAGAAATGTGTTCCACTGTGTGTGTGTGCTGTGGTGAGTACAGTTCTCTTTGCGTGCAGGGAAAGGAGCACCTCTGTTTCTGCTGAAATTCCTCATTTTGAAGGTAGGCTACAAGGCAGAAGTTGGAAGCCAGCAGTTAAAACTACATTTCCATAGTGCCCTTCATGCCAAGGCTCTCAAGGCACTTAAGAAAATACTGGAAGCTGTACAGCACAAAATAGCATTGGCACGATGCTCAAGAAAAACAAACCTCCTGCCTAGATTTGAAAACTGAAAATTTACAGGGCTGATTGCTGAGCCTCCAGCCTTGGAAAGGGCCGAGTTACAGCAGGGCAGTTCGGGGTGTTCTTCAGTGGTGGGGATGACATTTCCATCAATGCTGATAGCTTTCTCTCTGTTTTGCCATCACAGCATCTTCTTCTCCCAACAACCTAGGCCGTAGGATTGGATTTCTCTTTTCTGCAACAGCAGCACAGTGAACCACCTTCACTTCTTACTTACATTTTTCCCTCTAGCTTGTGCTAATGTGATTCTGATCTTGAAGATAGCAGGTCCAAGCTGAGTTCTCACTTGCTGTACAGTATCTTGCCTGGTGATATTTTGAGAATGTGGCTTGCTGCCTCTTCAGGCTGTAAACAGGGAAAATGACTCTCTTGTAAAGCAATCTGACAATCCTGTATGTGTATATTTACAGAGAAAGTTAACTGCCTTGCAGGCGTTTCCATTGAGACTCCTTGTGCGGTCATGGTATGGTGGATCGAAGTAAGGAGACTTCTTGTGGGATGAGTAGGTGTTCAGGATAAACCCTTCCAGCGTGAGTGGGCATCACTGAAGGCAGTATGGATTTCTGATGTGGATGTGGAGAGAAAAATCCCAACTAGTAGGAGTTGATCATAATAATTCCAGTACAGAAATCAATCAAAGTCTGGTGGAAAAGGTTAGACAGTAAAGATTTCCTAGTTTTACTGCTAAAATTTATTACAGTCTCATCTAACATGCTTTAGGACATGTTATTTTCCTGAAGGGATGTGAAGAGCAATCAGGTTTTGGAATTTCATCTTTGGCAGCACAGGGGCTCTAGAAGCAGCAAGCTAACTGGGAGAAAGCTGCTTCTCTTGGGGAAGGGCTGCAGGGGATGATCGGAGAACTGATTCCTCCCTTTCAGTTTGCAAACTGCTAAATTTTTCCCCATGTTGGTGAGGAGCCTGATATAAATCCACTGGTAAGAAGTCGTTTGTCTCTAGTTGTCTTTGTAAGAATAATTGTATCGCCTATAGGGGCGGTTGGAGAAGGGAAGAGGTTCTTACTTGGTTTGGGTTCTGAGAATGTATTTTCATTACTGTTGGAGAGCAAGAGAGAAAATGACTGGTTTGGGTTGTAGGTTGTTTGGAACAAAAAAAGCCGTTTCTGCAAAGGGAAACAGATTGAAGGAAGAGCAAAAACCTGGGCATTGGTTGCTGTTAAATATGAATGTGTCAGAGAGCAGCTACACATTGAGAGAGATGATAGAAGGTGGTAAAACCAGTCATGTACCACAAAGCCTCAGTGATTCTGGCATGAAGAAAGTGCAGTTACTCTGTCACTGGAAGTGATCAGCTTCTTTCCTTGGCCACAAAGACAGCTCAGCCATCGCACAGCACTTGAGCAGCCTCTAGGCAAAAGCCAAAGCTGCATCACATGTGGTGCCCTGTGCCTTTGGACAAGCTGATCGTTCTCAAAATAGCCATTTGACCTTCATCTTAAAGCCCTACTACTTTTGAATAGCCGTGGAGCTGCTTTCCATGTGATGAAACACTGAATAATTAAATCATGACAGTTTGGGTAAGTCTGATAGGAGTAGGGATTGATAAGCCTGCCTTTTCTTTTTTATTCTTTTAGCAGGGCAAAATGAAATTACTAAATTCATGTGAAAGGATTTTGTGGAAGCCAAAAGTGTAAGTCTAAAGAAGCAGTACAAAGGGATTAAACCTTTAGGAAGATTAGTGTCTATTAAACATGATGATCTGGATGCAGCTTCCAGCTCTCAAGGTCCATAAATTGCTGGTCTCTGGAACCTGAGAGGGAGGGCCAGGGAAAGGGTCACCTTAAACTCCTTGCCGGGCCTTTGCCTAGATAACTATTAGGTGTTGGAGAACAGGGAAGGGGAAAAGCTGGGCTGTTGGTTAAAAGCAAGTTGCAGAAGTCTGATGTGTCAGCAGGCTCCATCTTGCCTAAAATTAGTCGTGTGGGTCTTCATTAGTCCCCCATCTCCCCACCAACGTGCACTCTGAATTCCTGAGTGCTTGTGGCTTCACACAACCCCCATCCCCAAATGCTGGCTACAAGAACCGAGGATTGATGTGGGAAGGGAGGGGTTGAGCCTGATCTGTGGGCTGCTGGTGAATGGGCACTTCCCATCGGTGCTGGATAATGCCACACGAGAGGAGAGTTGGGGAAGGAACATCTTGTGTGTCCTTCTGTCCCTCCAAACGTTTGGTTGAAGCCCTGGGCCACTGGAAGGGCTGTGGCATGCCAGGAAAGTGTCAGCAAGCCTCATTTTGGCACTTATATATGAGGAGTAAGCACAATCCTCCTACTATTCCAAGGAGCTGCTTTTGCCAAGAAAAATCATTTGTAACTCTCTCTTCCTGCTGTAGTGCTTCTCCAGCAGGCCTGGCTTATATTGCTTTAACCCCTTGAGTGCCAGCGTGTGTTGCAAGGCAGAGTGGTGCCTTGTGCAAGCCTTGGCAAGTACTCCCACGTGTAAAGCAGCTCTGAAGTAGACTGAAACGTTGTCTGGCAGTTAGCTTTTCTTTTTCATCAAGTCTGTTCCTTAGGGCTGCTGCTGCTTTTTTATGTGTTTATTCCATTCCTGGGGCTGTAGCAGAGGAGGAGGGGGAGGAAGCATGTTTTTGAGGGCTGTTTACCTTGGTGTGTGGAAGGAGAGGGAAAACGGAGTGGGGAAGTGGCTTGGTGGTGAGAACCTTGCTCTGGTGTGGTGTCCATTGTGATGCTCAGTCAACAGCACAGCAAGGCTGCCCCTTGATGTGCTTTTAAAGGATTGCTTACCTGCAAGTTCAAAAGCAGTTCTTCCTCTGTTCTCTCAATAAAGCCTCAAAGAACAGGAGATGCTTTTTATTATGTACACTTCAGCTCATGCTACGTTGCATGTACGTGCTTTTACCTTTGATCATCATTTGCAGAAGTTTGCAAGACAGGTTTAGTTGTGTGAGAGATGGATGCACCGTTCGGAAGGAGCGATTTCTTCCCTTTCCTCTAGGTATTGGCTGGATTTTGAGTTGATCACCATTCCGTGTCCTCTGAGCAGAAAGGCTCTTCCCTTTGTGTGTTGGTGTTACAAGGGAGCGTTGCCTCTGCCCTTCTGGGCAGCTGCTTTGCTGTCTCCTTCGGAGATGGAGCAATTCATGCTTCTCTCCATGAGAACTTGAAAAGGACAGTAGTTTGTTTTGTCTATCTAGTGTGGGGTTTTTTTCCAAAGGGAAAGGAAAAGAAGCAAATTATTTTGTTTAAAAAAAAAATAACATTTTAATAATGTAGTAGTCTAACCTTTATGCTAATTGCCCCAGGCTTTTAATGAAGCAGTGTAAAATTAGTCCTGTGAGTCTTCATTAATCAAATATAGGAGCTGACTGTATAGTATTAAGATGCTGTGCTACCTCTGCTCCCCATGCAATGTTGACATTTGCTTATATTCAGAGTAGAAAGCAACTCTATTTTTTTTTTTTTTGGTTGCTCATTAAAATAATTAGCTGTGTTTGGCTTTTTTTAACATTTCTTTTCTTAAAAAATCCTTTTAATGAGGAAAGATGAAAACAGACAGGACGGAAAAGTCAGAAGAATCAAATTAAGATAGAAAAACTGACTGCTGGAGGCTTCCTTTGAACATAAGATTTATGTATGTTAATGGCAGCTGTTGGCAGGAGCCTCTGTACAGACACCTAGTTTGTTATTTGCAGAACTTAGAGCAGAATCAAATGATTTCAAGGGTCTTTTTTATTTAGTTTTGTTTCATTTTAATTTCCAAAGATGCTCTAAGATGTCTCTTCTCTCTCCCCAAACTCAGTGCTCGCATGGATGACATGCTAGTGCACATAGGCACTATTATACTGCCTGTCTGTGTATGTAAGCTCTGATGTCCTGCTTTGGTTGTGAAGCAGATCTCCCCTCTGCAGCCTGCTGGCCAGAATCCACGCTCTGTTGATGTTTTGCTTAAGCTCCTGGAGCAGGATTTAAGAGGTGTATTGGTCTCCTGGGAAGTCCTGGGTTCAGGACAAAGAAGCACTTAAAACCCCTCCTCTCACGTTAGAAGCAACCCCAAATGCTCAGCACTTTCTAGAAGTAAGTACTTGGGTTGTTTAGAAGGGGCCGCATCCTGGAGCTCTGGACCAGAATTACATCCACATCTGCACTCACTAGAGGGAGGGGTAGGAATCTGCTGTTATGGTCCCATCTCCACTTCAAAAGCATTTCAAGCAGTATTTTCTGGTCCGCCTGCTGCCTAAGTAGAAACTGCTGTCTGCTATAAAAACGTTTCTGGGAAACATGGCAATGGAGTATGATTTTGTGTTTAAGATGCTGGTGTAGCAGCTTTGTGTTTCTGTAGGGTAATTATCAAAGCCACAGTTGGGCGACCGCAGCCAAAGAAGAACCCGGATAATGATCCTTTCTGTGGAACTGAAGGCAGCTCTCGGCCCGTTGTGCTTGGCTCTGTATAAACATGCAGGAGACGGCTCTTCTCTGGAGAGTTTAACTGGCAACACTCTTAATATGCCCTTTCAGTTGTTGAGATGATGGCTCTCATTTCAGAGTTCAGGGCTTAGTGGCAGAGCAGTACAGAGCTGATTATGCCGCTGTTGCCTGTGTGTCTGCATATGCACATGCATGTTTGCAGATGAAAAATGATGGTGGTCCGGTGGGGATATGGCTCCTGTCTGGGAATCAGGGAGCCTGAGCTCAGTTCCTGTGTTTGCCATATGGTATTAGCAGGCCAGCTCTCCTTTTTCTTCCTTTCTATTCTCCATGTGCTGCCTCTTCCACAGGCAGAGAGTGGAGATGAGATATCCTTTTTTAATAAAAAACATTTTGGTGATCACTTGATGGATGGATGGTTTTAAAATGATCACTGTGATTCCCACTGCTTAAAAATGACTGAGAGTTTAGCTATTTAGTCAGAAAGGAAGTTTGATTTCCACCCCCAAACCCCTGGGAAATACATCCTCTTCCTTCTCCCCATTTCTATTTGTATGCTTGTTTCCAGATAAATCTTACTTTGTTCTTGATGGGTTTCTAGTGTGGTCCAGTGCCTTTTTCATTGCCTGGTTAGCAGCTCTTCTCTCCCAGTAGAGTCTTTCCATTGCTTCTTTCCAGAGAGCTCCATAAAATTTGTTTCCCCTCATGTATCTGAAAAGCATTAAAGCAGTAACCCAGTGCTTTGAGAGCTTGTGGTGCAGGAACTATGAAGGTGAGGGAGGAATTCTTAGCAGGAAAAATGCTCCATTTCCTACACTGAAATTCTTCTTAGGAGCCACAGCAACCCAAAATAGCTGCCTACTGAGGATTCCCACAGAAGTCCTGTTTTATCCTCGGATTGTTTCACCACCCAGCTCTATGCAACCTCCAGTTAAAACTTTATTCTTTCCCAACCAATGTTATAGAATCACAGAATGGTTTGAGCTGGAAGGGAGCTTGAAGCCTATCCAGTTCCAACCCCCTGCCATGGGCAGGGACACCTTCCACTAGAGCAGGTTGCTCCAAGCCCCTGTGTCCAACCTGGCCTTGAACACTGCCAGGGATGGGGCAGCCCCAGCTTCTCTGGGCACCCTGTGCCAGCGCCTCAGCACCCTCATAGTAAATCACTAGAATCCAGAACTGCAAACACAAATGACTGTGATGAAGCAGAGCCTGCAATTATTAGTGAAACTTAAAAGGAAAATAATAAATATCTGAAGATAAAGCATGTGCAGTGGTGCTGTTATTTCAAAGCCCATGCAGTAGGCAGATGAGATGTGTGCTTGGTTGGATTTCCCCCAGAGTGCAGTGCTTGAGAGCTGAACGCAGGAGAAAAACCCCAAGAAAACCCAGAGGTCTGTGTGTGTTCATCTCCCACATGCCATGCTTGAAAGCTTTCCCTTGTAGAGCGTGTGATTTACATAAGGAGCAGTCATCATTGCTCGCCACTGATCGCTCCTTATGTATATGCAAAACCTCACTGATGAGGAGTGTGGGATTAGATTTCTGTTAATTACAATGTTCTTTCTGATCCTCTAGCCAGTCAGGGGAGATTTGGTGAGGGTGAGATCGCTGCTGAGCGAGAGGCTCTGCCTTGCATTTCCAAGCACAGGAATAAGCTGTCAGTGGTTCGAGGGGTTCAGCTGATGGACAGGTTGTGTTCAGCCCTCTGAGCGAGCAGGAACACTGTGCAGCTCCTTGCCTTTGGCTTTGATTGACCCAACACCGCGTGAGATGAAAAATTAGGCAGTGAATATATGCAAGTTTACAATGAAACGGGCTCCTGGGTGTTGCACACAAAGACGTGGAGAGGTAGATATGGATGGGGGAAGTGTGATTTTAAAGCACTGAAGACAAAGCCTGCAGCAATAGGCCGGGTTTCTAATCCCATCGCTCATACTGAGTTGTTGTAAAATCCTTCGGCAGTGCTTAATCTCTGAGCTTTAATTCTGTGTCTGTAGGGAGGGAGTGCAGATGCTTTAGCCATACTTTTGTGAAGTGCTTAAAGATCTATAGAAACCAGTTGAAGGTATTATGGTTGTTAATGTAAATACTTGTTATATCACAATATCTCCAACATGTTTATTCCACGGAATATATTTATCCATAAAATGCTGTTATATTTATATAGAGCTCCAAGCACCCTGGAAGCACCTAGGTGTTGACAGAACAGCTGCAATCTTTTACTATGTTCAATAAATACAAATGGATATAAACAGTATCCATCTGTCAGGCTCAGTTAGATGGTTTGAACATAAAGCTATTTTGTTCCTGTAATTGTATTTAGATCTGAACTGATAGAGGTTTGATTTTTTTTTTTTTTCTTTGCATAGTGATAAGCTCCAAATTCCTTTAAATGACTTTGACTCCTGATTTATTGCAATAAATTAAATAAGAATCCATTCTGTCTTGTTTCACCCCTCCTCCAAGAGAAGAAAGATGACGAAAAGAACCGCTGAGGCAGTGAAGCATACTGCTTACAGTAACCCACCCTTCCCCTGCTCATAAGCACCTGGGCCTGTGACCTCTGTGTTTACAAGATATTTATTGCTGCTTGCACTGCCACTACTACAGAGTTATCACTGTGGTGCCTTGTAAAATTTGATTGTGTTTAATAAATGTATTCAGCATTATTGCTGAACTTGGCGAAGAGTGTGTGTGACAACTTATCCTTCCTCCTTGCCTCACGCACACAGACTCACACACCTTCGTAACCAACATACTTTCTTACCTACGTATATTGTTGCTTATGTCATAATGGAGGCAGTTTTGGATGCATCTCAATTAGATCATTTTTCTAATTAAATAAGTGCTTATGGTTGTAACATGAGCGTGTGGCTGAGTACTGAGTAAGTGTGATTCACTGCAGTGATTTTTTTCCAACTTCCGTGTGATGTGGGCTTCATTAAACTCAACTTCTGGCATGGAGGCATCTCATTACCTTCTCCATCCTGACCTCTCGAGCTGATGTTAGCCAGATGTGCTCAGCTCTATCCTTCACCACAGGCTTCCTATATGACACGAGTGAAGTCATTCGGTCTCACTGTACTACTTTTCTGTCTGTAAAACAGTTACCATAACCCTTACCTACTCCACGGAGCTTTTGTGAAGTTTGGGATATGAACATATGTGGGACTGTGTTTTGCAGTAATGTTTGAAAACCTGTGGTGTTCTTTATTTCCTCCTGCTCCTCACCACCAGGTACCTGAGCATGGGGTGGTACTGAAGCAGACACTGCTTTTCGTGTGGCAGAGGTGGATTTTGGTTTCTTCCTCTTTGTATCCGAGTGTGCTTCCTTAAGGAAATGGTTTAACAACATAGAAACTCCTGTTTGTGTGGCTGAGAGGGTGTAGGCACCATCTCTCGGTGTGGTCTCTCGTGGGTCTTTTCCCTGCCAAAGCAAAGTCGTCTCTGCTCTCCAGTTGCTGCTGAAATTGCATGAGAAAGGGGTGTACAAACATCTGCAGGGAGGTGTGTAGTGATGCTTCTATTCCCTTATTTTTTAGCTTTATTTTGTGGGGAATATCCTCCCGAGTGTCAGAAATCAGGGATTGAGCTATCAGGAATTAAGCTATCAAGAGTTTTGCTGCTTTAAGACTGATGGAAGCTCCACTGGATTGGCTGGAGCATTTATGGATACCTTGTAAAGCGCTGAACTGCAATGTGTGGGTTAATGTATCCTCTGGGATTCGAAGAAGCTGCATTTGACTGTAAAATCTCATTGGGGACTAAATATTTTTCATTCTGCTTATGTAGAAAGGAGAAGGGCTTCTCTCATTGTCAGAATTGAGAAGAAATAGCCAGTTTATGACAAGTCTGTGTTGAATGCAGGGGCAAAGATTCTTGTCTCTTCATTTCTTTTCTTTAAACGTTCATCTGGTAAACATCAAAAGTTTCATCACATTGCATCTTGCTCTTGATTAATTATTCCTAAAACAAACAATTGAGTCCATCCAGACCAGTGTATGCTCATGGTGTAATTTATTGGCCGTCCAGCTCAGAATGTGTTCAGCAACTGGTGCATAATCAGAGAAGTCACTCAACACCAGGCCTTCCTGGTGAGCTTTGTTCTATCAGGGGTGTGGATCAGCCTCCGAGACCTATGGGGGCCACATCCAGCAGCAGAGCAACTTGACATTAAACTGATTTTTCTATCCAACAAGGGTAATTGCTCTTGCATTTTATAGAATTTGCATTTCAGAATATTAGTTCTTAGAAGTCAGGTAGCACTGGTTGTAAGCAAGTAGTAGCTTGGGGTAGAGGCCCTAAATAATAGAGATTAATACTGATGGAGAAGAAGTACATGGTACTACGTTTTCATTAGTGGTGGGTTTTCCCCCTTGCCAGAGTTTAAGATGTGGATTTGCATTGTTGGGCTAGTTCAAGTGGCCCAAAATCCTTCTCCCCAAAAGCACCAGAGTAACAAAGAACAGGAAATCGCTGCTGTGTGATGGTGCAGTGCAGCCTGTGTTAAAGCCTTGATTCTAAGTCATTGCTTCAAACCATCTCCAAGGATTTCAATACAGATTGGATGTGTGTAATTGAAGACCTGAAATCTCAGTCTGTAGCAGATCTCTTCCTGATGACAGTGGGGGCTTTGCGTGGAGAACATGGCCTTTATGTAGTAGTAACTGTGTTGTTATTATTTATTCAGAGCTGTAGTGTCACATCATTCCATTAGTCCTCCATGATCCAGCCTGGAGGACAGCTTTGTCTCTGCCTTAGAGGCAAGTAATTTAAAGCACCACCAAAAGACTTAACAGCAGGTACAGTGGTCCATGGGATGCTCTGGTGTTCAGAGCTGTGTCTCACCACTGCACTCTCCCTAGGGAGAATGGGGAGTTTGAACCTCCTATTTTAAGCTTACACCTCATCTTAAGCTGTTTTCAAGGTTTTCACATCTTTATGGTTCACATGCTGCATGTGATTATTAAAAAGGGTCTGTTTTCTTTAAAGGCATGATGGGAGAATGGGTAGTAGATGGAGCCAGATTTTAATGTGAAGATGTGGAGGCTGGAGACAAAACATAGAGCTGTCACTCTCTGGACTGTGCTGATTAATCTTGCACTTAAGTATTTCTGAGTAAACAAGAAACTGCACTCTTTGGTGCAAGACAGACTGCTGTAGCCATTAGCTAAGTAGTGAGCAGTGAGTTCTTCCTGCCCCCTCATCCGAACTGGGCAGGCAGATACTGGTGCTTATGCAGTGACAGATATCTGACAGCCTCCATCTGCAGGGCTGGGTTGTGCTTCCAGTAAAAGTTGGGGAGGGATGGGAGGTGTGGAGAAGGTGCAGATACATTGCCATTGCTTGTATGCAGCTGCACAGAGGCTTTTCCTAACACGTGAGACTGAAACCCGTTTAGGTGGCACTGACCTTATCGAATAAACATTGATTCAAGAGAAAAAATGTCACACTTAGATTTTTCCATTTGACAACCAACAGAAAAGCACAGACATACCGAGAGCTCCTTCGAGGAGGCAGAGTGAGAATTTTGTGATTCTTTTTCACGTCCAGTCTCAACTTCACTACTAACTGTCTTTTCCAGTGTGCCACCCTCCCTTTCCCTTGCTTGAGCCTGCTGCCCTTTCATTTTGTCCTTATCTTCCCTGCCAGAGAATATTTGTTATTAGGACCTTTAAGAGTGGCAGCCCTGGAGAATTAAGTCATCATTTTGTCTGCAGACCTGCCACTGTGTCCATGGGCACAGGGCAAACTCCCTGCCAGCGACTCCAGCCTCTGTCTCGGAGGATCTTCCTGTTGTAGGTGTGAGAGGTAATTCACATTCAATGCCCGCCTCTCCCCCTTGTCTTGAGCTGCCAATTACACAGCATTGTGTCAAGTTAGATCTGGGGGTATGTGTATAAGAACCATGATTAGCTGGCACTGGGCTCAGAAACACTGCGGGTACTGACAGTCAAACCTACCAGTGAGATGGAGCAAGTGGGGAAGGACAAAACAACCTGGCTGCAATTAGTCTTCTTCCTGCCTTCTCCCACAGAACCCCTTCCAAACATGGAAACGTGTCTGTCTTCAAGGCTGGAAAAGTTTGGGCTCTGTCCCCCATCCTCTCCCTATCTCCCACCCCTTTCTGTACATCTGCACTTGTGCTTTCCAGCAGGGGAAAAAGAACTGTTCCATCCCACAGGGAATTGCTCCTACAGTGTCTGGCTCAGAGCGTAGCTGGAGGTGGTGGATCTCCCAAGGGAAATTTCTTCTCCTGAGGTTTATGGCTCAGTTTTGCCAATTTCAGGGAGGCTGCTTCCATTCAGAAAAGCAGATGGAAGTCAAGTGAGCTGTTAGGAATGCACCTCCTGAAAACTTCTTCATGCACCCCCACTGATGAAAATACAGCCTACTTCTTTTCCCTGCTTTCCTCATGAAAGATGCGTTGGGTGGAGCTCATCTGTCTAGAGGAAAGGAAGGCAGGTAGTGGAGGCTGGATTTGCTTTCTGCCTGTCTTTTGATCCTCCTGTGTAAGTTGAAGGTTTTAGGAATTATTAAAAAGCTTCATGCAGTGTGAATGCTTTTAGAGGAGACTGAACCTGCAGAACGAAGTTCCGGTTGTATGGTTTGCTCACAAGCTCAGGGCTGGGATATTAGATACCATCACGCTTATCAACATGGTCAGAAGAGCAAGATGAGTGTAGGAGTGGGTTGACTCCTGCACATTTTCAAAGCCTTGTTTTAAACCTACTCTTACCAGCTATTTAGGAGATGAAGTGTAACTGGAGAGTCTAATGCTGATTGAAACAGGCTTTCTGTGATGCCGGGTTTATAGACACACAGTAAGCTTTCCTGCTCTGTAAGCGGCCACAAAATAACTAATGCCTGGCATGCTGGTAGAGCTTATTTAATCCTTATGATTAAGAAAATGTTATCCTTTCCTTCTTATCTTTCTGATAGGCAGCAATCACCTGTCACTCGTTTTTACCGTATCCCACACATTAAATGAATGCTTCAGCTTTGATAGTGAGTAATAACAACTTTGCACTTAAATGGCGTCTGTGGTTTCCAAAGTGCTTAAGAAACTCCCAGCTAGCTCTGCCTCAGAGTATTTAACAGCAATTTTACATACATGGAAACCTAAAGACTGATCCTAGCAAAACCTGAAGTCATAAATTGTGCTTTTGATGAAGAATCCACTCTAAATTGATCAGTCTCCTTTTTTTTTTCTTTTTTTTTTTCTAGTAGATTGAATTGATGTTGAGCTGGGAATGAAACTCGTTTCATGAGGAGTGTGCAGTCTTTTATCCTAGTCTTCAAGCAGTACTGCCCTTCCACCCCGAAGGTATCAGTGGTTCGGTCTCTGTAACCCCTCAGCAACATTATAGACTTGTGGGAGGAAGCTCTTCCATCACCCAGTTCCCTGCTGGAGTATAGGTTGCAGCCAGTTTAACATAATCAGCCATTTTTATTATCTGCTTTAAATGTTGCATTGCTACATCCGCAGCCCTGTGGAATGAAGTGAAGTCTTGAGAATCTGCCTGTGCTGCCAATGTTTGCTCTGAGCAGCAGGGAGAAAACAGCCCCTTCTTTCCGAAGCAGCATCAAAGGAGCTGTCTCGTGTGTAACGCCCTGTCTTCCAGCCTGCAGTCTCTGAGTGTGAGATTCACTTCATCATAATACAGCAAATCATCTGAGAAACACGCACTTGGGGATGGGCAGGATTATGTTTTTGTTAGTATCTGATTGGCTTTTCTAGCAATGCTTTCTCAAGCCTGGCTCCCTGCAAACGCTGTAGTTTCTGGGGCTGTTCCATGGTGGGTGGGAGGAAGCTGTATTGGTCTCTGTCTTAGGGCTGTTCAGAATCTGCCTGACCATCATGTCATGGTGGTATTAAAGTTGTCAACCTCCACTGGCAAAGAGACCCCGAATGGCGTTATGTGGGTGTTCTCGCTTAGGAGGGTGTGAACACATTGAGTTCAAGTCTGCAGTACTTGGTGCAAAGTTCATGGGCAGCTTTCTTAAGCTCTCTACCACCATTTCCCCTCTGTAAATCAGGAATAGAAGTGTCTCCACATCATCAGTTCCTGTAGGCTGGAGGGGGAATTGGAGACATTCAGCAAGCTGTGAAATAGGGATGCTCCATCCCTGGCAGTGTTCAAGGCCAGGCTGGGCACAGCTTGGAGCAACCTGGTCTAGTAGGAGGTGTCCCTGCTCCTGCAGGAACATGTCCCCTGCACCCAGTTCAGATGATCCCACAGCTCCTGTGTCAGCACTGACCCCTGGCTGGGCCACCTCAGGGTGGGAGCTTGCTGGTTACCTGCTGCTCACACCACAGCTTTCTCTTCCTCTCTCCTCTTCCTCTCCCCCCTATTTATTAGCCATGATTGCCTTTTATTTTGGAAAGACAAGGTGAATGACAAAGACCTTTGCTGCTGCTGAAGAGGCTGTAAGGAAATGATCCTAATCAGGAGCTCAGGAGGCATGCTGGTTAGCCAAAGATTTTCATGTTTGCTCTAAGGTCTTCTCTTTTAAAACAGTTTTCTTCATTGAGACCCAGGAGTTAGATTAACCATCATCATAGATTCTCTAAATTAGACTGGGGAGAAAGAACTACAGTAAACTGGTGTTTGTAATTGTGTGGTGAGCAATTATCCCTTGGGACATAGAGGCTCAAGTGGGAGGAAGGCCACAGTGGAGAGAAGCATGCTGCTAAAAATGTCGCTTTAATTGGGTTGCCTACCACAGAAGGGTTTGACATTCAAGAGGCTAGACCATCTGTTGTAGAGCAGGCCTTGCTTTCGAGATGTTGAACTTACTTTTTTAAGAGTACACTGATGAAGCATTACTGATTCCCATGCCATGAGGCTGTTAGACATGGAAAGCCTAGTGAAAACACTTGAGCTCTTGAAAGCAGCAAAGTGGTCTCAAGCAGTTTAACGGCTACTTAGAGTGTGCAGTTTGCTATGGCACGTTCTTCTCCACCTACCCCCAACCCAGCTGGGTTTCTGTGGGGAGTTATCTGAATGTTATCTAGAAAAACACATGCATGCCTAAGCACAATATTTGTGTGTGGTAGTTCTGAATGTGTATGTTTTGTGTGTATATATGGTGTGTGTAAGTGTAAATATTCATGAAATGTCAATATAAATATGGAGTGTACAGTAAAAGATGCAGTGAGACACCATAGAGAATAGGAACTTTCTAGAGGAAAAGGAATTTAACCAGCTAAACCACTGGAGCGTGCAGGGATGGAGTCGGTTGTGCGTTAGGTGTAAGGAGCTCTTTAATTCAACTTCAGAACTGAGAAGTACATTTGTGTTGGTCAGAATCATATTAATCTCCCCTGTAGCCTCCCCTTGCTGCAGTTACCCTGGGTGACTTCTGTATGATTATGGTTATTTGTGCCTATAGGATTTACAGGAACAGAACCCTGATCTTTGATGGGATTTCTTGGAGCTATTGCAATACGTTTTGTAATGGAGACAGTTATTTGTGGTGGCCCCAATTTTGGTAGCTGAAGGATTCTTATGGTTGCAGTTATTTAGAAGACTAAGCTTTTGTCTGGTGGTGTGGGACTCCCTGGCTTTGAAGAGTCTTTTTTGCGTGTGGAAGTTAAAGGTGAAATACTCCTGTCTGTCTCTGGTGTGCAATTCTCTATGCTGGCAACAGGATGCTTTCTTGCAGTGTTCTTTGTTGCTGCGTGTAAAACATTTTCAAGGAAGAGGAGAGCAATCATATTTAATAATGCAATTACAATCAGGGGAAGATGTTTATCCTGCAAGATTCCAACTGCTGGAAAAGCCCTAGGGCATTCTGGGAAATGAGATGCAAATCTGCAGGATTACCTCTTCCTAAAAATACCAGAATCAAACAACAACAATAATCATTGCTCGGAACAGTGTATTAAATGACTGGTCTGTTACTGCCAGGCAAGAAGCTTTGGTGTCTGCAGCCAAAGGACCAGTCCAAACTAAAGAGAGCTTTGCAGCACAGCGCAGTGTGGGTGACAGGGCAGTGATGTGCGAGTGTGTTCCAGGCACCCCCTCCCTGCTCTGCTCTTTGGGCTGCGAAAGCATGCTGTCAAAGTGTTTGGTAGCCACAGCTGAAGTCTTCACAAGTAAAAGCTCCAAGAGGAAAGGAGCATCTCGTGTTTCTCTATAATCCAAAGGACCCTGGTTTGGCCTGTGATGCTTAATGAAGACACATCTTGGTGATGCTTTGTGACTAAATTCATTTGCAGAGTCTTAACTCATACATTAAGTTGGCCACGAAAAGTATTCATGGATGGAGATTTTGAAGATACTTTACTTGTGAAGCAATGCAAGACTTGAGGCTGCACTGCTTAACTCATCTTGTACAATATTGAGTGCACCCTATTTCTTTATATTTGCTGCTTACCAAGCAGCATTAAACCTAATGTCAGTTCTGGGATGACATCAGCTTTATTCTTTCAAGATCAGACATTAAATGTAACCATTTCAAGATCTAGTCTGAATTTAGTTTCAGGAATATATTAGTTGTGCAAACCTTGATGTTGGCTTTCCAGACTTCAGGCTTCACTGGATCTGCGCTAAATTACAGACCTATGTAGCGAAGCATGTGAACCTGGGCCAATACATGGCTTTCAGTCAAGGAGATAAAATGTAAATCACTTCGTATGATAATGAGCTGGACTTAACTTGTGTCTATCCAAACTGCATTTGCATACTTGAATCCACTTGCACTAGAAACTAAGGATTCAAACACACTTCAAGAGCTAATTAGTGAGGGCAGGATCAATTTACTATCAATTTTATATTCTGGGATTCAAGTAGACATATGAGATTAAAGATTATCTGGAATTAAAGATGTATTTTAAGTAAAAAATAATTGAGGTGTGGTAATGGTATTCTTGTACTCGGTTGCTAAGATTTTTGGGAGGTTACTTCAGAAGATTGAGGTCCTTTGTTTTAATAGAGTGCTTTTTGGGGCAGTGGTGCAGTCAATCTTATTTTATCCAAGCCCGTTCCCCTCAGGAAGCTGCACCTTGCAGGTTTGCTGTGCTCCTTTATCCCAGGAGGAGAACATGAGGCTTCTTTCTCTCCTGTGCCATTCATTGGCTTTGTTCTCTTTCATTTGCTTCGTGTCTGGGGAAGGCAGCTCAGCAGTTACTGCTCAGGTACAGATGTGTGTCAAACCCTCTGTTCTCATTCCCATGGGAAGTCTGGGATTTCAGCAGCATTGGGTACACACGTGACTGTCTCATCACTCACCTGATGAGTGGTGGATGCTTGGCTTTACCCCCCCCAGCCTGCTGCTGTCTCCTGGGGTTACCGAGCTGATAGCAGCTAGAGAGTGACTTGGGACGCTCTGTTGCTCTAGTAACGTGCTCTCTGACATCTTTGTGTAATCAGATGCTCTTGTTTCCTTATTGTCAAGGAGCCAGAAAGGTGGCTGGTTTAAGGTCTCCGGCTACCAAAGGTTAATACTGTGGGATTATTTCATAGATCCCTTTGACTGGTTGAAGGACCCCAATGAGAAGAGTGTCCTGTTTTGGGAGACAGCGTACACATGCCTTAAAGAAGTAGGAGTTTAAATGAACGATGGGCAGGAGAAGCAGCAGAAAGGGCAAATATTGTGGCAGGAGTTCTGAGCATCTATCAGATTCCACAGAATATATTGCTGTAGTATGCAAATGGCATGTGAACTATTGTGTGTATATATTTGTGTGTGTCTGTGGCAGTTTTCTGAATGTGAGAGTTTTGAACACTGTTGGTAGCAAGACAGAGCAATATGCACCGTGATGGGAAAAGAGATGAGGAACAGTGATAGAAGGTGAAGAGAAGGTAAGAGAAGACAATACAAAACAAAACACATTAAGAAGTTAAGACATCCTCTATGTGTCTGGAAGGGGCTGTGGGCTAGACTGGGGTAAAGATGACATCCTGGGGAAGGTTATCCTCTTGACTCCAGGGATCCCTCCTGAGCTGTCCTAAGGAAGAAAGGGAAGCTTCATTTTGAGGCTGCCTCACTGAGGCATTTTGACACATCAACCCAACTGTGTGCCATCTCAAATTCGTTATTCCAGAGGATTTTTAGCACTGATGGATCAAGCCTTCAGGTTGCAGGTTTTCCATCAGGTGGATAGCTGATGTGCCAGAGAAACTTTCCACACACCTGCGAGGGAGGCCACAGGTTTGTACTTCAGCTTCTGTGGCTCAATTGGGAGTGTCGGCAGAATTTGCTCCTTGGATTAAAAAGCAAAGATCAGCCCCTGCCTTTTAGGCACCCGCTACTCCTGGTATAAGGGAGGAAACCCCTTGAACTTCAGATTTGACATTAAATACAACATGCAGCAATGTGCAGTCGCTCGGACCTACTTTGCTGTGGGATGGATGGCAAAGTAGAGATCAAAGAGACCAAGCTGGAGTGGAGCAGAGGGCAGCCAAGCGCTTCCCTGCCACACTCCCACTGGTGCCGCAGGTGTGAAGAAGCTCTAACAGGGCCATGAGACTGAAGCTGCCTGTTCCAGGAGCCCTTTCCCAGCCCTGGGGATACCTGAACTGAGCGGAGTGTAAATATTTCCCCTGGACCACGGTTGCTCATAGACTTGTCATGAGTTGCTTTCCAACTGTAGCAGGATTAAGGAGTGAGGACAGAAAGGGTGGAAAAACGCTTGCATAAATATTTTTTAACACTTGGTTTAAACATGCAGGAGAAGTCAATCTTGTCAATATTCCCACAGAGATCTTTGTGTGGCTGAGGCTTAGCCAGGAGCTTTCCTTGCCGCTTGGCACTGGCTTTAATCTACAGCAGTTTGTGTATTAAAGAGAAGGAGATTTTGAGGTAAATACCAGGTGATCATTTTGTCTTACACAGGGTGGATCTGAGCCAAAACTAATCTTCATTTTTACCACTGGCATGATCAAAGAGGGAGGGGAAAAAGAGCCCCAGTTGGTCTCTGGCCAGTCAAGCGGGCTGTGTGCTCGCTTGTGCCTTGCATCAGCCAAGTTCAGTCATCGAATAGCTTTCGTTAGGGGAGCCAGCAGGGCAGAGCTGCTCACTGGGAGTTACTGGGTAGGTGCATTGGACTGTTTGATGGGTCTGAACTGGGTGGGGATAGGGAATTTATTGCCATGGTATGCTGTAGGAAGGACAAGGCAGCTGTGCTTTTCACTGCTGTTGCTAGGCTGCTTTTGGAGCTGTGCAGAAATGATCCTGAGTTTTGTGTTACTAAAAGAAAAGGTGGGGGGGAAGGAATCCTACCAATTGAGTTGTGTTTTATTAGCTGCTAGCAGTGGGCATAGGATCTATGTTACGTAGCTATGCTGCTCCACTTCCAGCCAGGAGAGGTTACATGTGCTTGCATGGTTAGTAAGCTGAGATTAATTTATTCTGTGGCTTTGGCAGGCTCTGGTAAACTGACTTGGTTGGAGGGAGTTATAAGGGAGAGTATCAGATGCCAAGCTTACTTTGGGCTTATGAGACAAAGAGATTTGGAGTTGTTTAAAACCCTTCTCACTTTGGTATTTGGGGCCGTACTCCAGTTCTGCCCTCTGTGTGTGCATAGGCAGTGGAAGGGTTTCCTCATTCATCCAAGGACGGGGAGCTGCAGACAGCTTTTAGCTGACTTTGCTACCCTTGTCGGGAGGGTGTTGGAGGCTGGCTGTGCAGCCAGCCACCTTTTGAGTGTCAGGAATATGCAAAAGGGACCTTGTTGATGGAGCGACCTTTGGGTAATTACCTTGATTTGTTGGCATCTGACGACTTAGTCAAGGAAACGCTGTTGTTTAAACCAAACCAGTGAATAATGTGGATAAAGGGCAGTTCAGTTCTCCTTTGTTAGAGCAAAGACACAAGCCCAGCTTTAAAGGCAAAACCTGTTACAGTGGCTCAGTTGTGAACTGAAAAAAGGGAGCAGTCTAATTAGGTATTGACCAAGAAAAGGACTCTGCTGTTGTGCAGTCTGGAATGTGCGTTTGTCACTGGCGAAATAAGCTTCAATCTGAGCTACAGAATTTGGGTGTAGAACTGAGGTTTTTTTCCCTGGGTTGGAGTTACTGCTTTGAGTTTTCTCTCTGACTCATTGGAACCAAGAACATGTGCAAATGCTGATGTCTTCCACACTTTTGCTGCTGGTTTATTATGTAAAGGGCTTACCCTGCTCTGGAACAAGCCAATTTTTATTGTTCTTGGTTGAAACAGCTTGGAGTTCTCAGATTGTGGGATACAATGGCACTGTCATGCTTGGTGCCTGCCCGGAGTCTCTCCCTGGTATTCTTTGTTATAGTTGCACAAATACTTTCCCATTAAAGGAACTAATTCTTGCCTGATCAGCACTAAGAGCCAGGAATAAATGAAATCCAGCCTCTTCCATTAAATAGCTTTGTGGGCTATAGTAGAGAGAGGAAAGCCCATCCCTTACTCCATCAGGGAAAAGAAAAACACACCCAGCTTTTCCAATTTGGCAGAGTGATTCTGTGGATATGTCCCTGTACCTGAAAACAAGCCCAGATCTTTCTAGATGATCCACTTATTTATCATCATTGATCCTTGCAACTTGTGTAGTCATGAGTATCCCAGCTATGAAGCTGGGGGCAGACACTTCAGCCCACTGCAGTTCCTGGGTGAGGGAAGCAGGAAGAGCTTCCTGCTGCAAATCCACCTACAAGTGGTCCATAGCAAAGCAAAGAAAGACCCTGTGGCACTTCTCCATGGACTGCTTCACACTTTAAATGCTAATCCTCCTCTGGAAGTGCAAGAGCTTGATTCTGCTTTTATTTCCCCAGTATAATTTGGAAGCAGCTCCACTAAGTGGTAGATAGTATCAAACAGGTGTCACACAGGGAAGAATTTAGCCCTAAGCTAATAGAAGATTTGTCCTCCTGCATGTTCTTCATCTCCACTTGTGAAAGGTGCAGAGTAGTTTGGGATAATACCCACTTCCATTATTTAGCTGCATAAAATACCTTGAAGGCAAATAGCACATCTATAAATTAAGGTTCTGAAGTGTCGGTCAGGTTACTCGGGAGGGGGGTTTGGCAGTGAGATTATTGACGGTGTAAAGTGATAGTTCTGCTCTTGAAAAGCTCATTCTCCTAACACAAATCACAGCACTGCCAGGATTTATTGAACTGCCTGATGGAGAGGTACCGTACAAGCTACTATTAGTCCATTTCCTCAGCTTTGCCATCAGGAGGCTTTAAATAATTGTATTTGAAAGAAATGTCAGAGTGACAGAATTGGGTGCAGAAGGCCATAGATATTCCCTCTCTGCTCCACCCCGCCCCTGTTCTTCCTCTCGTGCTCTCTCCTGCTCTTTTTATTATGTGATAATTTCAGAGGGAGAGGGCTTCCCCAGCTGTGTAATCAGAAGGTTTCAAGACATCATGTGTGCTGCTTTAGGCAGCCTTTAGTGTGACCCAAGTGACAGCAGGGTCAGAAGGGATTTATCCTTGGTCTTTCTTTGCCCTTCACAACGTTGGCATCATGCTGACCCGTCCCATTAACAGACCAGTGGGGCTGAACTGGCCACAACAATGAAGATCCTGCCCCACTACAGGGTTGCTGTATTAAATACATTTAAACACGAAGGCAATAATTGATCCTCAAGGATCAATTAAACTGGGCTTTTAAGATAATTTTTAATGCATCTTGCTGCCCACTCTACGCTGTCCCTTGGAAAATTTTGACAGAAGTGTTTCAGGATTCCTGGATTTCCTTACAGCCCATCGTATCTCCCAACTGTCCCTTTCCCTGGAGACAAAGGAGAGTGGCTGCCAAATAGTTCTTCTATTGCAACTTTGAAGGTGTTTGTGAACCCTTTAACTTAATAATCTCAAGGTAAGCAAGGTTCATGACTTGCTGCAGGTGGAGGAACCTGGTTTCTTGAAGCTGAGAGCAGGGCACATTGTCCTGCGTGTCTGGAGAAACCACTGGGTTCTCTCGTGTGAGTGTTTTGGACTCCTGAATTCACACAGATGCTTCTGCAGGAGAGGATACCTCCTGGAGTGTTTGTAACACTATTGCACATCAACTGTCTGTTGTCACAGCAAGAACGATGGCTCCTGGGGTTTGCACATAAATGTGTGTAGTGGAGAAGAATCTCTATTATGAGCAGTCAGAAGACAGAGGCATCATTTTTGGTTCTGCTGGTGAAGTAACTTTAAGAATGAAATGGACACACAGCCCCCATAAACCAGGTTTGTGGGTTTTAGAAGAGAGAAAAGTTGTAGAGTTTTGGTGACTTTTACAATAAAAGTCTGTAGAAAGTCAGAATCATTATCCTGTTTTTACAGATTCTTTTCTTAAAGGTGAGGTGCAACTGCCTGCTCCCCTCCATAGGCTGGTTCACATGTCCTACAATGTTTATTTGTGTCATTCTGCCAGATTGTTAAAGAAAGATGCCCTTTTAAGTAGCAAATAGAAGAGAAAACCAGGGTGTGAAGTACCTCAGTCCTTTCCATGGTGCAGTGAAGAAATGCTGCTTTTCATTTTCCTTTTTTTCAGTGGAATTGGCCCTTCAGAGGAGGTTTTTGTCAGAGGGGTGGCTGGCTCCAGACAGTGCTCAGCCTTAGTTTCCCCAGTAAAAATAGTGAGAATCTATGTTTTGTTCTTATCTTTGCCTCCCCTTGGGTAGATGTAGCTTTGAAGAAGAGATCTCTGGTCCTAAATGAGGAAATACCATTCCTTTTCTGTCGCTTCAGTCCCGCTTCTTCATAGCTATTCTTGGTCTGAATTACAAACTGATTGCAGTTCCAAAAGATATCTGATAAGATTTTGACTCCAAAGTGCTTCTCCCATAGCTTCCTTATTATCTCAGCAAGCCCTGAACAATAATGAGCCTGTAAACACATGGTTTGTAAGCCTATTACAAGCTTCCTAGTATTATAATACGATTACTCAGCACTGACTCATTTGTTTCATAAAGGCAAACGGAGGGGATTCAGGGATTTGTTTATTTGGATGTACCAATTTGTTGCAGAGTCTAACTTAGTTGTTACAGGAATCACAGTTACTGCTCATCAGCTGGCTTCCCTTTTGCTGGGAGGCTGCAGGCTACATTTGCACAACCCTCGCTTTCCACCAGCGTTATCCAGCTTGCCTTTGCAAAGGAAATAATGTTAAATGGAGCTTTTTATTGAATACAAACCTTTTCCATATAACTCTAGAGAGCTAAATGCAGCACAGAATGCAAACCCTGAACCATGTCCGTCTAGCTTCCATCTTGAGGTAATTATGTCAAACTACGTGCCACTGCTCCCATGGACTGGTGAGCCAGCTAGTACTTAGTGTCTGAATTAATGTTTGGAATAGTTGCTGCTTTCTTTGTAACAGAGACAAGAACCCAGATGGTTTGGGTTATTGGTAATGGATTCCAGTGCTCTGAAATCATTCACTTAAATCCAGCTCCAGTTTGTAGTAACCCAAAGTAATTATTATTTGATTGCTAGCCGGTGATGTAAAGTGAGTTGGTCATCTCAGCCGGGGTGGACAGATGTCCAAGTTAAACAGCACCAGCTTAACAACTGCCAGCAACTCTTTGAAATTCTGTAAAGGATATTGCTGAAGACACTTAGATAAATTGGGTTGGGAGCTTCCTTCTCTTCCTGACCATTCGAATGGGGAAAGAAATCCAGAATGGAGAGCCTGCAGAGCCTCTGTGGACTCTTACCTGAAGATGGATTCTCTGGGATCGCAGCTGCTGAATGCAGTGGGAACAAAAGGCTCAGTGTTGTCACTGAATCCCTTCTGTCTTGTGTCTCTGGGCTGGTGCAGAGTGCCTCTGAGGCAGTGTGTTGGTGTGATAGTGTTGTGTGCTTGTGGAGGGGCAGAAGTAATTACTCATGAAAAAGTGTTTCTCTGTCTGCCTACTGACTCTGTGGGGTTTTTGTGTATGCTTTCTTGGAAGTTTGGTTCCTCTGGTTATCCTGAAAGTCTTTGAAAAGGAGAGATTAAAAAAAAACCCCACACATTGAAGTTTATATTGGTTTTGTTCCCTATTTTATTTTTACTTTTACTAACCCAAAGAAACACTGATCATGGGTTTGAGGCAGCAAGAGATTTTTGGCCATGCAGAGGGCCAGCAGAAGGCCTTTAGACCATCTAAAATCCCGTGTGTGTTTTCTGAGTAAAACAGTGTGTGGATGCATTATACATAGTCACATAACTGCCCCAGCACTCCTCTGGAGTAATTTTTACCCTTCATTTCCTTCAGAGTTGAAAAACTCTCCTATCTCTTTCTAGCTCTTCCTCAGCTAAACAGATCAAGTAAAGATACTGATCTGTTCGGCTTCAGCGCATAGGCAAGATGATGCAGACATGTGATATTCCATTGCCTGCAGATCTATTCATCACATGTGAATATTGCCATCACCTGACAAAAGCAATATGAAATAAATGGGTATGTGGCACAGCCTTTCATCACATAGCTGGGAGATGCAAAATCTCTTGACCTTTTTAGCAGGCTTTTGAGGCGGAGTCAGGAGATGTGGTTTACTTGACCTAAAGGTTTCTCTTTTCCTGTTACTGGAAGAGAAATCCTGTTGTCAGCTGAACTTTTGGCTGTGGCTGAAGGTCTTCCATTACTGTCTTTTATCTCTGAGGCTTGGCTCTTGGCCATGCAATTGCACTCAATTTGCTTGCTTTGACTCTTAGTTGTCCTCTTTGAATTGTGAGAAATTTAGCAGCAGCCTCACCAGAGCTGCTCCTCTCTTCCTTGTGCTGTAGCAAGGACTGTAAAACAGCCAAAGTGCATTTGCCAGGGCCTCTTCTTTCTTGGGGCCTGTTGTGTCCATTTGTGGGTGCTCAGGTCAGTGGGTGCCTACATCTGACTTGGTGACAGTCCTCAGTTTCCCCTCTCTTAGTGAGCTTGCCAGACCCTGAACCTGGCCTTTGTGTGGGGGTAGCAGCTGGTGAGAACCTCCATACATTTACTGGTGTTCCCCTACTTAGCTGGTGATAGGTGTTAAATATAGTACTTAAGTGATGGTGTAGACCTTTAGGCTATTTCTGTATGAACTGTAGAATATAAAAAGCTGTGAAAAAAAGCCTGCTTCAGAAATTATCATTCATTGATGCATTTCTTCTTCACAGAAAGAGTTCTATGTTCCAAAGGAAACAAACTTCAAATGAGTTGACTTGACTCGATAAGCTATTGTGAGTTAAGACTGGTGTTACACTCCATTTAAATGCTAACTGGTGATGTTAGACTTAGCACTGCTATGTGTTAGTGTAAACTTCAACAACCATGTGGTCAGTCAGAAAAATCTCAGCAGTTAGTGGCATAGGAGTCAACTAGCTGGGGAGAGAGGAGTAAAATTCAAGTAGTTTTGTTCCCTGGCCAGTGATCTCTGCTACTGAAACGGGATCTCGGTTCCTTGACCCTGAAAACAGCAGCAACAACAGGAGAAATAAATGCTGTAAACAGCCCTGTAATGAAACCTCTCAGCCAGCTTGTCAGCGTGTGCTGATCTTTTGCCTTCACTTGCTGCTATGACAAATTAGGTTGACCTTTCCTTGCTAGCATCAGAGAAAAGAAAAAGAGGGGGGCACTAGGGTTTGAAGAGCGTGTAAGGGAATTAGGTACCCTGTGCTTATTGAAATTTAGCTGCATTTGGGCACTTAACTCTAAATAGCTGCCTTTCAGAATTGCACCTTCTATAAATTATACCCTGCTCTGGAGGTGGTGAGAGTACCTGGGCTGGTGGCATAAGGCTGTAATTTAGCCAAATAAGAGCAATATACTTGAAAAGTCAGGATGGATTCTTTCCACGACTTCGATTAGAGAGGCACGAACATGAAAACTAACAGCAAAAGCTGGTGAGTAAAGTTTGAGGAGTTGCTAATGTCTGGTTTATGGCTCTCTCCAGAAGGTGTTCAGCGCAGGGCAGCTCTCAGCAATGATTGAGAACCCTTCCAGGGTCTCCTTCATCACACAACATACTTGTCATCTGGCGCTTGCAGGTTCCCAAGGTCTCAGTCCATCCCAGTTTAGATTTTTCAGCTGTCTTGTATCCTTCCACAGTTTAGTAGATGATTTCTGTCCCCCTCCCCACCACTCCTGTGGTAGCACTGCAGTGTTCCCCAAGACAGGACCCCAGGTGGAAATACCCAGAACAACAACCTTGAGGATACTGTGTTGGATACCAACAGGATTTACCACCTGTGTTTCTAGAGTGCATCCTACCATGGTCTTTAAAGAGGGTGTTACCATGCATTGATGAAACGTTTCTCCTGCTGCAGCTGTAATTAGGAGTGTAGAGCATCCTTGGGGTCCAGCCTGCCCCTCATTTAAGTCAGCAGGAGCCAGAACTGATCCCCTTTAAGCAGTACTGCATTAGTGCTGCAGCACCACAGTGTATTTTGTTGTTTTCCCTTCCATTAAAGACAAAGAAGGAGTGAGAAAGATAAATAATGTTGTGGAGAGGGGAGGGGGATTTCACCTTTGAACAATGATGAAGATAAGGATGGATAAGCAGGGCAATTTGTGAGTTTTATTCCATTTAATGGGCTGCACTTATATAAAGAAGCGGAGATCTTGGTTATTCTTTATACTATCTCCTTGTTTAGGAACACAGTTACTTCAAATTAAATTAGCCTTTTGCATCTTGCTGGAAATGATACCATTTCTCTGGTGCCCCTGTTTACTTTTCATTGATCTAAAGGAATAGAATTTCTACCCCCTTTTTTTCCCCTGGGATGTGAAAAATAAAGGGATCACCTTTCTGCTTTCAGCTGCCGTGGCCTAAAAAAGGTAGGAATGAGGAATAAATTCACCATGGTTTGAAGAAATCCTCTTCAAAAAACCAATGGGGAACATGACAGAGTTAGAGAGACCTCTCCCTCAGAAGAAGAGTAATATATATTTTATTCTCTTATTAATATTTCATTGGCAAGAAGGTCAAAATCTACATTTAAATGGAAATATTTAAAAAGCAGAAGCATAATATTTGACTATCTGGAGCTTTTATGGGTTAGAGAAAACCAGAGGCTTGAACGCGTTGGTTCAAAATTCGTGGGGTGGGCTGGGAATTCCTTGTGAAATTTATCCAGCAAAGGAATCCTCCATTTGCCTTCATCAACACCTCTGATAAAGGGTTTATGTTCTTAATACAGAGCTCCCTTTTAATTTAAAAACCCTTTTAAGTATGTCATGTCAGCTAGAAAAGAGTCTTTAGATGAGATAGTCTGTCACTGCTCAGAATATTATCTTGGTAGATAGAGCGATCCATGGCTTGTGGCGAGGCTGCGTTGCTTCTTCAGGGGATGGGAGAGATGAAGAGCTGCTGTGTGTGGTGTTGGCAGAGGCTGGGTTTTGGGAGAGCCTGTGCTCAAAGCACTTGGCTTAGAGAGTAGGGACCATGAACACTGCCTCATGTTCTGCCTGGAGTTGTGGTCTCCTAATACGGATCCCGCTCGAGTCCTGTCCTTACAGGCCCTTACGCAGATCCTGTAGATGACTTAAATCAGGATATGAAGTGGCATGAATGGTTCCTGCCTTCCACTCAGGTGCTGATTTCTAATGCATTCACTTTCCAGTCCTTGTAGTTTTGGGTTTAACATCAGTGATGTGGGACTGTGATTCCCAGACTGCGGCAGCTGTGCCACTAAGTTCAGATGCACTGACTCAAAACAGCATGAGAAAAGGAGATAAAAAGCCCAGTAGGTTTTATTTTCAGAGGGGATAAAAATCAAACGTATCACGTGCCCAGCAGAGAGCTCATGTGTACACCCTGCACTCATCCAAGAGGAGAGGCCAGGCTGGGTGGCATCACTGTGCCCTGCACAGAGCCAGGAACTGCTGCTGGTCCAGGGGTACCTCTGTAATGGGCGCATCGCTTCCTGCCTGCCATGGGGATACCTGAGCAAAGAGGGTTTGGGAAGCCCTGGCTTAAGGGGTCCATCAGACAGCCCAGGAGAGAGCCCTGACCACGGGCTGTCTTCAGTCCTGGGGCTGATATTGATCCCTGGCTGCTTTGGACACAGCCTGTTGGAAGCAGGATGCCTTTGGCTGTGTGAGCGGCATGCTCTGCAGAGGAGCGATAGCATTGATTCCTTCCTGGTGCAGCAGTGTTTGATGGAGTCCCACTGCTGGGCAGAGGGTTAGGTTGGATTTTGTTATGGTTTGGGGTTGGTTTGGCTTTAAATCAGTGTTATATTGACTAGCAGCAGACCACTGAGTGTATGTGCAGCTTAGGAAGACTTGCTGTCTCTGGCACCACCGCTTCCCAGCACACCTGCACCTCACAGGCACAGAGGGAATTGTTGGGAATGATACACGGGAGCTTGGTGCTAGAGCCTGGTGCAACAGAGAGATATTCTGCTGCTGCTTGACAGACTTGTAACCAGATTCCAGCTTGTGCTGCATTGCCCCTTCGTGTAACCCTATTAAAGAGCTGTAAATAGTAATATAAATGATGTTACAGTCATTTGTTTTGATGTATCTGAGCCTTTAATAAATCAGCTGCAGCTTGGTTAATAGGAATATGAGAGTGTGGTGGCTGTTGCCAGCAGCTGCTAGAAAATTACAATGCAGTCATCTGTTTTACAAGGGAATTAAATGTTTGTTCTCTTGCTCCCTCTCCCTCTCGCCTCTTTTAGAGCATCAGAATCATGCACAAGCCCTGTTCTTTGCTAGGTGTCCTCTTTGCTCTTGTTAGACGTGGCGGGGGTGCCAGGGAAAGCATGTGCAAGGAGATTCCAGTCAGTACAGTCTGTCAGCTCCATGTTCCAGCATTGCTCTGTGTGTATTCTCCAGAGCAGCAGTGGTTGCATGTGATTTTGCTTGGGTAGCAGTTTCTCTTGTCAGCAGCGTTTGATCCTTGCACCTGCAACATGGACCTGGAAGACCTGAGCTGAAGAAGTGATTTCTTTAGTGGTTTTGTGCTTGAACCAGCCTGGCCAAGGTTTGCTCAGGATTGTCTGGAATGGACCCGGGGCTGATGATGTGTCTGGTGTTACACATGTGTCACTCAAAATGAGTTCTCACTTGAGTTCCCTTTATAGGTTGTGACCAGAACTAAGTGTTTATAGCCTAGTAGGTTGAGATAATGTTTGATATGTGTGATAGTTTTAGCCAGATCTCTGCTAGTAGCTGGCTGAGTTGAAGAAAGCATCAGACACCAGAGAAGCCTCTTCTTGTGGCTTTGAGGCTTTTCGTAAGCACTTGTCCACCAAAAGGCTATCGTACAGTCACAGCCACCCTCTGTGCTACATCTTTCTGCTCCATCCTCTCATAAAGGAGTTGTGTGGAATGCTTCAAATTTCAGCATGAAAAATTAATCTCATCTTTCAGTGCTGTATTTACCACCAGATAAACACATACCACACAGATAATCACATAAAATGTGATTTCAGGCTTGAAACTTATCTGAATTAGTCAAAACAGCTCCTAGAATTCTATCAGAAACGTGTAATTTCTTTATTTGGTGAAGGAGGCTTTGGCTGTGCTCTTTATATCATAAAATGTTTAGATATTGTCACATGGTGATCGTTTCTTCTGTCTCTCACTGCAGCTGTGTAATAATTCATGTATCCAGACCCAAAATGACATTGGGTTTGCCAAATATTGCAGTTAAAATTCAACATAGAAGCTGCATTCTCTGTTTTCTGATACTTTCCCCCCCACCCCTGGCTTTCAGCATCACCCACGTTCCCTGGTGTGACAACACACAGCGCTGAGCAGGAGGCAGCTACATCTTTCTGGAGGTGTTGGTGTTAACACACATTATCCCCTGGCAAGGAAGGGAAATCTTCCCTAGACTTTGCTCTGGAGTTGAAGCAAGTGTTCACAGTGTCCACATGCAGGGGAAAATGCTGCAGGGCACAGCTTCAGTTTAACTGGAGCTGTTGGTATGTCCCCTCTCAAAGGCTGCAGGAAGGAATTGTGCTGGGCACGTTTCTTCAGGTGAATGTGAACTTTGCTCTCTCAATCACTGGGAAGAGTGTCAAATCCAAGGATAACATCACAGATATATGCAACCTTATCTTTATTAATATTTTAAATGAATAATAATTGCACTGGTTGACGTAGATATGGTTCCTTGGAGACTGATTAATACTTCTGTTGATGTCTTGTGGTCTGTCTTAGAAGAACCCTTTTGGTTTCTGTGTGTGTGTGTGTGTGTGTGTGTGTTCATGCAACGTTGCACTTTGTAATATGTTTGAGATCTGATCTGGAGAAATAAACCACCTTATGTCAGCTCCCAAACAGAGGTTTTGGGGAAGGTGATATTGCCAAACAGATGAATGCCCTGAGTATTTGATCCAATCACCACTTAAATCCACACTGTGGAAATCAGTCAAGCACAAACCAGTATCACACTGAAGTACACATTCATGTTGTATTGACGACTGAATGCTAAAAAGAAGGTATGTGCCTATGTTGGTCCTTTTTGAAAGCAAAATTCCAGCTTGGAAGAATGATTTATTAATAAATAGCAATTGAATTTGATGGGCGAAGGTTTCTGGTGTGGCTCTGACAGAGGCCATCTCGGTTTCCCTGCTGAAGTTGGTGGCTGAAATCCTGCCCACATCAGTGGTACAGAAGGAATCTTGTAGCAGAGGCTTGTTTTCTTTTCACTGATCAGCTTGGCTCTGCATCATTAAATCTAAAACTGCTTTGCTGAAGTCAGACTGGGGCCCCGGCAGTTTGGGACTTGCAGTTTGCACTGCTGGGCTGATAACATTTCCAGCTTATTACTCCACTACACTGTGAAAAGACTATTGTTATACTGAGGTGTGTTGGAGGCAGGTTGTGGTGTGGTTTAAATCCAAAACCTAGTGAGATTTTACTGAAGGTTTTTGTCCAATATGTGGGCTCAGTTAAACATCACTGATGAGGTAAAACACGTTCCATTTCCTGCTGTAAAATGCATCGTCCTGGCAAGGTACCCCCGGGAGTGGGTCGCTCTCCCTCTGAAGCTCCCCATGTGCTTTGGCTGACTCAGTGATGTTCTCCAGACACGCTTTAAGGGTGAATTAAAATGACTGTTTCATACTTCCATAGGGCTGGTGTTTTCTATTTAAAAGCCAGGCGAGTGTGGGCTGTGGTTTCTGAGGAGAAAAGCCTGAACTATGGCTTCTAGATTAAATCAGTTTGTTGGGACAGTAACACACAACGTGCCATGTGTGGTGTGTCTGCTGGAGCAGCAAGCTTCAGAGGAACCCTGTGTGCTGGAAGGAGTGCTCCTGCTTGGGCTCTCCTGTTTCTGGTACCCGCTATGAAGAAGCTCTATGATCATGCAGTGCAGTTCCTGCCTGTGTGTGCTGTGTTAAAGATGTGGTTGAACTGAGGCTGCATATTTGCTTCATTCTGCTGCCTTAACAGGCATTTTCTCTGTGTTATTCCATACTTACGCTGGAGTGCCTGCCCACTTGAGCTGGGAACAAAAGGCAGCCTCTGCTGTGCTTGTCCCCCTCCTGTAAAGAGCTGCTACTGAGACAGTCTTGTGAATCTCTTCCAAACTGGTGTCATGGTGAAGCTTTTTCTCTCATTTGAAGTGTGGAGGTTGCTGTTTGCCTTTTCCTGCTGTTGTATTGAGTGAAGCAGGGACACTGTGTGTGTGCCTAAATGATGTTCTGTGTGCTAGATCGAACGCCCAACAGTGTATGCTTGTTTGAATGAAGGCATGTGCTTTAGCAGCGCGTGGTCCTGCAGCAGGGCATCTCCTGCTTGCTCTGTTCCACAGTTTGACTGTGGTTTTTGCAGACTTAGACTCTGGAAGGAGGGATCATAAGTAGGGTGCAAAGAGAATAAATACACCCAAAACCAAAGTGGGAAGTTATATGAGGGTGTATATTAATAATAATGATATTAATAATGACAATCTATAAGTAAGCATGTAATCTTTCACCAGAGGTGTAGAAGTATCTGAGCAAGTGATACAGAGGGGCTGTAGAAGCAATTGCCACGCAGCACATCTGCTCTGTGCCATGTGGAGGCCTTTCTGTAGTCACCTAGTGAGGCTGTACTCGGGAGAAGGGTATTCAGGGCAGACATCCAGTGCAGTGCTGTGTTTGTGTCTTGTCTTTGCTTATGCCCATGTTATGCTTGGGTTTCTCAGCAGAGCTGTTACCCACCACTGCTGACTTGTGCTGATCTGGCTCCATCATTGGATATTCTTGACTGGCTTTTAGGAGCCTGGTGGGGAAGTGCTGTGTTGTCACTGGAGACCACGAGATATGAGGAATATCAAGCTCCTTCGAGGTAGCTGCATCTCTGGGCTTTAATAGCTCTGTTGCAGTATGAATTTGGGAGACCCACTGCTCAGAGCATAGTGCCTGGCAGGAACTGCCATGAGAAACACTCCAATAACCAACACACATTACTGGGTGTGTTAATGCATTTTTCCATCCCTGGAAGCTGCAGCACTGGGTTTGCCTCAGCTGGAGATTAGCTGCAAATAGTGTCTTTAGGTGATCTGAGTAAAAACTCCATCTCTGCGCTTAAAAGAGTAATGTCTCTGTAAACGGGGATGCT
Source organism: Nestor notabilis (assembly GCF_000696875.1). Taxonomy (NCBI): domain Eukaryota; kingdom Metazoa; phylum Chordata; class Aves; order Psittaciformes; family Psittacidae; genus Nestor; species Nestor notabilis. Next base: position 51,057 of record NW_009923743.1, read on the forward strand.
CTCTGACAGCTGCAGTGAACCCTGAGATAACTGACTTATGATCAGTGCTTTACAGATTAATGATGTCAGGTAAATAGGATTAGAATTATATTCTTGAAGTAGTTTAAATTGCAGTACTTTACATTAATTTCAGGTCAAGGTAACTTCTCCCCGTCCTGTTGCCGAGGGGCAGGAATCAGAAGCGGGTCTCTGGCACCCCAGTTCTTCGTGCATCCTGTGTTCAAGACAGGTTGCTGGAACTAGTTTTTTGCATGAGCTTGAATAAATCAGACTTAATGCATGAGGACTTGAAATGCATTTCCTAGGCTGTAGGAATATATATTTTGTAACAGATGCCATACAAATGCCTTGTGTCCTGTAAAAATATATAGACATTTTGAATGTGATGGGAAATTGCAATTTATAAGAGCATCAAGATTCTTCAAGCCAAAAAGCTACAGACAGTTGTAAGAAAGATTGTCTTGTCTGTCAGTGCAAATGCTATTATACAACTGAATCATAACTGGCTGCACTTGACTAGCTGTATCTGAACTTCTGTCAGCTCTTGCAGACAACTCTGTTCTCTTCGTAGGGTTTTTTTCCTTCCCCATGGGAACTTGGCTGAACTTGTTCTCATACAGAGATCTCTGCTATGGCTGGAGCACTCGGGTGAGATATTTAAGGTGTTCCTGCTTCCTGCGTTAATTCTTAGTGGAAAACTTGTCCTATAGAACTCCAGATCTGACTGATAGAAACGAGCTGTGCTGGTGGATGGTGGTTTCTATTTAGCACGGGTGGGATGGTTCTGATGAAATAGCTGAATACTGGCTCAAACCTTCAGCTAAAACCAAGCAGAACTTGATGAGTGTCCAGGAAAGGTGGTTAGTGCTCTAAATGTTGTGTGGCTTTGAGGTTGGTTTCCAGCAGATGTTGACACACAGGGAGGATGTCTTCTTGTATTGGAGGGAGTTTTTATTTAAACTGTGAGCTAGAACTAAAACTGTTCAGTCTAGTGTGGGACATACTCTGGCAAGATTCCCAACCCTGTTACAGTGACACGAGTTTGGCATTTTGTCTTAAATTCAAAATTCCAACAAGCTTTAAGAAGCTTGAAAGCGCATTTTGACAGTGGCTGTCCCTGTAACATGTTCCTGTGAATTCGGAATAGGTGACTTAGATATTACTTGTGCTGCTTGTCCTAGAAATACGAGGTCATTTTAGTTGGTGTTTATTAGTAGGACGTTAAGCCTGAATGTCACCAAGAAAATTTAGGAGAGATTTCATGAAGCTGAACGGCTGAGATGTAGGAGCTGGCCCTGTACCCATGGCCAGCTGACACAATCAGTATCGTGGAGTCCCAGCCTGGTTTGGGTTACCAAGGCTCACCCAGTTCCAACCCCTGCCATGGGCAGGGACACCTTCCACTAGAGCAGGTTGCTCCAAGCCCCTGTGTCCAACCTGGCCTTGAACACTGCCAGGGATGGGGCAGCCCCAGCTTCTCTGGGCACCCTGTGCCAGCGCCCCAGCACCCTCACAGGGAAGAGCTTCTGCCTCAGAGCTCATCTCAATCTCCCCTCTGGCAGGTTCAAGCCATTCCCCCTGTCCTGTCCCTACGGGCCCTTGTCCAAAGCCCCTCTCCAGGTGTCCTGTAGCCCCTTTAGGCACTGGAGCTGCTCTGAGGTGTCCCCTTCAGGAGCCTTCTCTTCTCCAGCTGACCCATCCCAGCTCTCTCAGCCTGGCTCCAGAGCAGAGCTGCTCCAGCCCTCGCAGCATCTCCGTGGCCTCTGGACTCACTCCGACAGGTCCACATCCCTCTTGTGTTGGGTCTCCCAGAGCTGAATTCAGTATAGCTGGCAGAGCATTGAAATCAAAGGTGCATTTTAAACACCACACCAGCCAACTTGACTCCTCAAGGTTCTTCTTGTAATCTTACTTTTTATTGCAAATTAGCCCATCAAAGCTATCTACAAGTACCTGCAGTGGAGTATAGCTGTGCATTTAAATGCAGGATAGCCATCTGAACTTCAATAATTACATTGTAGTGGTCTGGCTGAACAATTTAAATGCCATAAATCTTTCTGTCAATGTAAAAATGCCAGTTATCTGTCATCCAGAAATCTGCCCTTTTCCCCCCTCTTCTTTTAAGCAAGTGGTTGCTGTGGAGTCTCCTGTTGAAGCGCTGAGGTTAGAGGGCTCAGCCTATGACAAGCTGGTGGTCAAATGCTGGGGATAACACACTTTCAGAAACATTTTTTTGGATATTTAGTACATGAATAATGTGGTTTAAATATATATATAAAAAAGGTTGTCAGCTAAAAGCAAAGCCTGCCTTGGGAAAAGAATAAATAATGACAAAGTGTCAAAATATTACGACAAAAAATACGAACAGAAGTTCCTGTAAATAGCTTTTAAAAGTTCATTGACAAATATTTGACATGTGTTTTGTGCTGTGTCAACATTAGTTGAAACTCCTGCTATGTTTACCTTTGGTAATACTTTTTTTTTTGCCCTCCCCCTTAAGTAGGTTATTTATTTTTAATGAAACCCTGTAAAATCCATTTTTAACTCCCAGGAAATACTGCAGGCATCTGAGTGTTCTCAGTGTAACAGCGCAGCAGTAACATTGCATTGACCTCCTCAACTCTAACAGCTCTCATTTAGCAGCTACTACTCCACTTAGCATGGTGCCTGTGCTGCAGTCAGCATTATACTTTGATCTCGTGGCCTGGCATGTAGAGCAGCAGAGCACCCTTCTTTCGATGGTGATGGGAAGTGTGGGTGCTCAACACACATGGAAATTGAACCCTTATCGGTTTTGGAGCACCTTCATCAGAGAACTTGAGAGTCCCGAGATGAACACCCACTTCAGAGGGCAGCCTCTGGGTTGGTGGATGAGCCCAGACTCATACTAACTCTGCCCATCACTTAAATCAAGAAACTGGAATTCAGGACTGCTGTGACTAATGTGTTTGGGTGGTGGCAGGGACTTAAAGGCAGATGAAAAATGGTTATGCACTAGAAAACCTAGGAGTTAAGAGTAGATCAACACTTAAATTCCATTCCTGGCTCTTTTCCCAATAACCATACAATGTTGAACATGCCACTTGTTCTGTATATGCCTTCGTTTGTCTTCTGTGAAATAGGCTTAAGTCTTTTTTTGTGGCTTTTTCTGTTACGTGTTTTTTCTCTCCACCTTTCTGGTGGCAAGCTGTGAAGGCTCCAGGTTATAAAGTTGTCACTGTAGCATGGAATTAAATGGCAGTTTTGTCCATGGATTTTTACACCACCTGCAATTAGGGCACTCCCAGTCCTGTTTTAGCATTACAGAATGGTGCTAATTCACATATTGCTTTAGTACAACTAACAAAAGCATAAACCCTTGCCATACATACTTAGCACATAACGTAGAATGATTTGGCCTGTCAAGCAGTGTTTTGAATTAGTGGATCACAGAAACACTGTTCAGTGGCACAAGGCTTGTTTTAGCTTGATCCTTAATTTAAATTAAAACCTCTTCATTTTTCAATGTTCTGATTAAGACTCATTTTAATTCTGTAGCCATTAGGCATCTAACCTCAAAATATTTTACTTGGAGTCAAGAAGTAAGAATTGCAAAGTGATAAATACTTCACTTTCATTAGGAAGACATCCATCAGAATGGGTTTTTACACCCTCATTTTTGTTCCCCATAACAGAGTTTACTATGCAGATACACACAAGTCTTTTGATAACAACAGTGGGAATGGTTCTGGTTTTACTCAAGTTTTATTAGACTCCTTTTGAGCAATAATTCAGCAATAATCCCACAGTAGCAAATAGTTCTGTAAGGGGCTGTGGTCTCCTGTGGGCTTATTATAGAGAGGGAGGTATTTCTTTACTTGGCATTACTGCATACTTTAGCACTATTTCATTCCCAGAACACTGGAGAGTTTGTTTCTGATTTCAAGGTATCATTGCATTTCAGTTTTGGGAATGGAATGGCTTGAAAAGCTCTGGGTTGAAGGTGAAGGGGGTGGTTTGCTCAGTGTTGGCTGCTGCCAGTGCTGACTCTCTGTGTGTGTGGTTACCGATTTCCCAATGCACAGAGGTGATAAATACAAATATCAACATGTGATATTTTGCATTTACTCTGCCAGGATGTAAACAAAGCTCTCATTGGATGTGATCCCTCTTCAGTAATAAAATATTTAAGAGCTACACAAAGCTTTTCATTTTCCAGGTGAAATCAAGCTCCATCGTGCCTGCTAGCACAGCCCTGGTGTGGGACACCCAGACGTTGTCCCAGAACACCTCTTCCTTCAGAGGCATTCCCCCTTGACAAGCAGAGCTCATCTTCCTTGAGCCAGATGCAGAAGTGGAACGAAGGGGAAGTGATTTTGTGCTTCTGCAAAGGGTTTTTTCTGACATATAAACATCACCATTCTGCTTTAAGACAAAAGCAAGAATATTCCCAACAAAATAATGGAATAAAATTGTTGAAGTGATTCCTCATCCCAAAATAGCTGTTGCAGAAGCACAAAAAGAATATAGGATCCCTCCACTCCTGAATGTGTTACAACTCTGGTCACCAGCTATTTGAATGAGAGCTGGAAAATGCAGGGTTGATGGAGCTAAACCTTGTGTGATAATCTAGGTTTGTCTTTGTTGGGTTGAGGGGTGGCTGTAGGAGGCATTTAAGTATTTGTCTTTCTCTGGAATTTTCTGTACTTACATTCTCTCACAATTTCCATGTGGGAAGTGGTTACCACCAGCCTCGTTGCCCACTGATCCTTCACGGGGAGCAGGGATGCAGCTTGTGCTCCCATGGCCGAGATTGAAAAACTAAACCGAGGTATTTTTCTCTGAGACAGGCAGTCTGGGGTAGAGATGTGTCTTGGTGCAAAATTACTGTTATCACAACTTCATTTGAGCACATCTAAACTGAGAAAATAGTAGGAATTAAACCCCAAAATGATCTTTGAATTTGAAGCAGAGTATTTCTTAATTTTATCATCTTTATCTGGCAGTAAGAAAAGCTTATTGCAGAAGAGTTTTTGGTTCTATTTCTGAAGTGGTTTTAGTTAGCTCAGTATAAAGAACTTTAATTTCAGAGTAAAATAGTCTCCTCAGTGAACTAGTTGGGAATAGCAATTCAGGAATAAGTGTGTAGGCAGCCTCCGTCCCCTTTAGTGATTTCTCTGTTTTTAAGCCCCAGTCTGCAGGATCACATCTGCATGCTTATTTAAAACATCATTTCCTTTGCACAGAAGCACTACTATGGCTAAAATTGAATTCTGATATTTAACTGAATGAAATTGCTTGCAGATGACTGTTGGAAAGAGAAACAAACCACATCCTTGTGTGCTGCTGCACTTGAGAGGATTTGCAAAATATTAATGCAAAGAATGTGGCCCCCCTCTACAAAATGTGACTGAATAGTTTGATTTTGCTCATTCAGATTACACCAGCACGTTTTTCTTCAGAAATCATGTCTTGTTATTGTTGTCTTACAATTGCAGAGAGCAAATGTATTCCGAAGTAGCAGTGTCTTTTGTTGGGATTCACACTGAACCTAGCACAGCGTCTGCTCTGACACTCTTGCAGGGACACATGAACATTGCCACAAAGGATTTTCAGAAGTAATTGCAATGGGAATGAAGGATTTTTCATGCTTTTTGCTGCTTTAGGTGACTGAAAGCTCCTTACATCTAAGAAGTTGGACTCTTGTGGGAGCTGCAGTATAAGCCGTGCTGGTCCACTCTGAACCGCACAGCTATCACATTGCCAACATGAGTGTGAACAGTTGCCTCGCAGCTGAATGCAGAAGGGAGGGGAGGCATGGAGGGCAGTCATTCCAAGTCACTTGGCAAGCCTTTGGCAACAAGAATACTTTAGTTCACAAAACACTCAACTTCTTACATGTTCACTCATACCTGGTGTTGATTTTGTAATTGTTTGTCTGTAGTTCAGGTCATGGGATCTGCCCTTCCCCACATTTCCCATGTTACACAGCTTGGATACTTGGAGAAAGCCAGCACATATGGGTTAAATGGTTATACTAATGGTGTTTTAACCCTGTTGTAGTCTAACTCCATCCCCTTTAGAGCCAGACAGAGCAGGAACTGCTATAAAATTTTGACATTTTCCACTCTAGGAGCATCTCCAGTACCATCTACTACTGAAATCAAAGAGCTCTCAAGGAAGAGTTCTTCTTTTCTGGTCATATTCAATATGTAGTAGCTTTGTGTTCTGATCAAAACGGCTCATTTCCAAACTAAGTACCATTTTCTGCTGAAGGACCTGTGCTTGGGGAAGGGCTTATTGTTTGGTTGAACTTCTGTGACTCCTCTGTGACATTTTGGTGGTAACCTGCCTTATGTTCTTATTATAGTATTTGCAAGCTTTCTGTAGGGTAATCTTTAAAGTTGATCTCTCCTTTGCGTTTAATCTTTTTGGTTTTACCCTTCTTTTCCTTCTATTAATAGGTTGTAGCTTTTTTTCCCCCCATAAGATATCTGAGCTTTTAGAGCTGTTTCAGTGATTCTTGTTCCAGCCTCCGCCACTTGATGCTGTTCTGCTTTTGCTCTTTTGTTTTTCTCTGTTTCCTTGGGAGGATTTTTCTTCTCTGCAATTTGTTTTGTTTCCTCATCATATTTTGTTCTTCATTCTGCTTTTCTTTAGTGTGTTCCTCACATCCAGGTTCCATCCCTGGTTCCCTCCTCTCCCCTCGCTTCTCAATCCCCTCTGCTACTCTCTAGACATGTGAAGAAAGTGGGGGCTGCTGGTATCAGTTCTTTTTCCTCTGATCCCATTTCCCTTCTTTTGTCTTCTGTCCCCATTGGAGAGAGCAAATCTCTTCCTTTTTTCATAGTGCAGTAGTTTGTATCCATTTAGTCTGTTCTAATTCTCTGGTGCTTTAATAGTGAAGTGGGTGGGGAGCTACCATAGAAAGGGGTAGTGTGTTGAGGTTTGTCCTCCCACCCTCTGAAGCCACCTTTCTCACCCTGGATGCTATGTGTGTCGTGGTTTCCCTTCAGATAACATCAATAATAAAGCTGATGGTACAGCACAAAGCCTCCATAGGTTTTAGGGCTTGTTTCCTGGTTCAGTTCACCAAGATACAGGGTCCTCACAGTTACTACTAATTCTTATCTTAAGGGCAGATGTTTCAGAGGGGGACTTGATGAGAAGCTTCCGTAGCTTTAAGAAAAGATTGTGTATATGAATTAACATTCTGCTGTAGATGAGGTAATTAATTAGGCAGAAGAAAACAGTCTTTAGTACTTTGCTGTGATAATTAACAATGGTAAATGTGCCATTGGTAATCTACTGCTGTATGCTGGGAACAGCAAATTTCCGTTGTTCAACATCAACCAGTGAGCTTTTTATCTGTTTGCAGGGTTTTTTTTCCCAATAATCCTTTATCAGCTTGCACTAAGGTGAAGCACACGAGCACGGAGACCTTTCTCGAGATGCTTACTTAACCTTTAGAAAACCACTGACATTTACAGGAGGTGCCTCCTTCAAGCCAACATTCCGCTTTTACAGCGCGCTCCTGTGCCTGATGAGCAGTCTCTGAAGGCAACCAGCACAGCATTAACAAAGCCTTGCAGGATGAGAGTCCCCCAGTGTCACTGTTCTGTGAACCATTTTGTAGGAGAAAGCTTTAAATGCAGATCATGTTCTTAGTAAATCCTCAGCACTCGATTCCCAAACTGTTTGGCAAATGGGACTGGCATGTTGGCACCGTAGAGGTTAATCTCCAGAGATCCCAGTTCATTCTGGCCAACTGGAAAGGTGCTGTGTTGTGATTCCTTGCCTGAAAAGTTGGGGTTTTACGAGTTTAAGATGCAATATTGTGCTTCTGATGCTGAGGTTGTCTGCTGATGGTCACAATGGGGGTGATCTAAACTTCAGAAAGTCACAGGGGCTTATATATCACTAGTACTTCAATCAGTTGGAGTAGCCTGTGCTCTCTGAAATCAGATGAGGTGTATGAAGCTGGACGTGTGGCTTCTAATGATGTACCAGTTGTAGCAAGTTGAATACAGTTTCTACAGTACATAGTAAAGTAAGAAGTGTTAAAAAGACAAGGTTGTTAGTAGTTTACACATGGTTCCATATTGCCAAATCATCACTCCTGATGAGGTCCCTCTGCTTTTCTGAACAGGCACTGGGTAATGATGTGACTCCCTGTATCTTATCCAGTGATTTGTATGAAAAGCTCATTTCAGTGCCTTTATTTTTTCACTGGTAGGTGGCATGGTGTGAATGAGTGACAGATTTATGGCTTATGTGTTAAATATTTTATATATACATGTATCTTTTTGAAATAGTGCATCTCCAGTGCTGCCTTTCATGCACAGCCCCACTAAGGACTAAATAGACCAGGATGATTCGGTAGGGGAAGAGGAAGAGGGGAAAGTCACAGCTGTAAATAAGGCTTTATCATATAGCTGGGCTGAAATTACAGCCAAGGTTTAAATGCTTGTTGAGATACTTATCAGCTGACAAACCAAAACGTAGTGCTTTGTCTTGGAGGAATCCTCTAAAGGTGTCTTTTATACATCTCTAGTTACCATCTACTTAAAATTTAGTAATAGTGACAGTGTTTTAAAGTACTGCACATTTCATGGAGTTTAATGCAGGGAAGGAAGAAAATCTAGTGAAGTCTGTCAGTGAGGAATAGCAAACTGAATCTGGACACCAGGCACCTTCTGATATATTGGTTTAGAAAGCAAGTCATTAAAGAACAGTCATGTATATTTTGCCATACCTGCAAATAGTTTGCCACAGAAGAGTTGGCAGGTGGTAGAGCTTAAAAATGCCATTTTTCTTCCTATAGAGTAGTCTGGAAGCATAGTAGGGAGCGTCTTAGATGTGTACTTCCCTTTCAGTAAGTCAGCGTGGCAGAAGGGATGATAGAGTTTTGAACCACCACGAGAAGCGAATCCTTTTCCGCTGGGCTGGCACATGTTAGTAAGGGAGCATGTTAGTCATAGCAATTTCATGGCTGGTAAAATCCAATGTGTGCTTCCATTTGGGATTCACTAAGGGGGTAAGCAATTAATGACCCACTTCTGGGAAAAGGATTAAAGTCCCTGTTAGGGGTATTCCAAGGTGTGTGTTCCTTTCACAGAGGGGTGGTGAGACTCTCCCATCAGGGCTGCCTGGCTGTGGAAGGCGTCCTTCCTGCTTGGAATCAACTTGGAACCTCATCTCCACCTGACACTTGTGAAATTTCTCAAGTAACAAGGAGCTACTCATCTTTCTACTGGAAAGGTGCCAACAGGAAAGAGCTGACTTCTGTATGCTGGAGTTTATGCTGGATTTTGGGCTGTTTTACTTACGCAGTTGTCTTTGTCCCTGCTGAGGCTGACCTTGCAAGTGAAGAAGAGGAAGCAGAAACTCCTCTAATTTGATGGGCCAACCCTTCAGGCTTGATTTTCTAAAAATCATTATTTACTTCTTTACTAAATCTGCCAGAGTGTTAGTAAGTCAGTGTCCATGGAAGCCTCCAGTTGTACTCAGTGTGAAGTCACATAATTAATAAATCTCATTCTGTGTTTTCGACCTTTTCCTGGGCTCTGCGGCCTTTGCCTGTCTGCTGCCTTTTGCAGGTATTTTAAATGCTGGGGGTTTTAGTAGCATTAATCTCAGCAGGATGCTGATAGCCTAAAAGCAGCAGTGCTGGATCAGGAACCCAGAGAGGCTGATGGAGTAGGAGTGCAAAACAAATGGAGGATTCTTGCATTTAGAAAAGGATGGGTTTTTTTCTTCCAGATTACTGGGTACAGCACAGAGAGAAACTGTGAATTAAAGTTTTGTCAAGTTAGGAGACAACCCCACGAGCACTTTGTGCTACAGCATCTTTGCTTACGGTCGATTACCTTGTATGTATTCTGCTGGGGAGTTCAGTCAGGAAGAACTCCACAGTGATATGTCTTAGCCTTGTGTTTGCAAAGAGTATATTGTGCCTTTAGAAATAGTAGTCCTTAGCTTTAGATGAGACTCCCTTTTCTAGAGTGTTTTCTTGTTTAAAATAGATGGGGAGAAACGAACAAGAGCTGCGGCTGATGACAGGGCTGCATTCCACGCTCAGAGACACAGATGCAATACTGCCAGGCTCACAGAGATGCTTTGCTCCAGTTTGCTTCCATGAATATTGGCTCTAACTATTATAAATTTGGAAGTGTCTCCTTGCTGCAGTGTTCATGGGTATGTGAAGGTGAACAGCAGCTGAGAGTCAATAAGACATTTCTCTTTCCATGCACTGCTATGGATTACCTAGCAAAACTGCTTGGAGTAACTTTAGTTCCTCCTTTGGAAAGCAGCTGGCAGCAATCACTGTTGAGGGATAAGAGTGGCTAAGATGGACTCTTGTCTTTGCTACAGCAGTCTCTCTGCTTGGTGCTTTTCAGAAACCACTTAGCATCCGTCCTTCCCTTGTCCTCTCTATGCTGTGCAAGCCTTTTGCTGCCCTTTGGCTATTTGTGCTTGGTTCCCAAGGGCCACCCTTTCTAGTTCAGTTCTTATGTGTCAATCAATTCTGTCTTTGCACTGATTTGTGCTGTCTCCCTGTTCCCTTCTTCCCTCTGTCTTCTTCAGGCCCTTTTATATCTCCCTGGCTCCCAGACTCCGTGTTGCCCCAGGGCTTCGTTAGGCTGGTCCAGCTGTTTGCTGCAGGGTGTTTGAGGCTTCTCTTAGAGCTGTTGTGTGCCAGTCCTGATGCTTAGGGCTTCCCAGAGCTTTGCAGTCCTTTTCTTTCACCTCTCCTGGCCATTTTCAGCCTCCCAAGGCTCCCCTCTGTCCATCACATGGTTTTCTTCATAGTTTTTGTCTCTCCATGATGCCATCTTGCTCCAGCATTCCTGGGTGGAGATGGCACTCATCACTGCCTCCTGAGGCGATCCCAGCCGCTTTCAGCCCCTTCTTTGCAGAGCTGTATATTTTTGTGGGAAGTCATTTCATGTTACACTTTTTTTTTTCTCTTTGATGATCTTTATCATCAGCTGAGTTTTGGTACTGCCAGGCTTCCTAAAATAAGGATACTCTGTGTGCTTAATGTCATTGAAACCACAAAGTAATTGCATTCCTTTGCCATCTATTCCATGTTAATCCTCCAGGAGAAGTGTTTCACTCATCATCTGAGCCAGTGGTTTTAGTATAGGCTGTGAAACCCTCAGTCTTTAATTTTCTGCATGGAAGCAGAAGGGAGAGGGAAGAGAAGGGGCTGTGCACTTCATCTGCTTTGTAACAGATATGCGCTGAATCCATGTGCGTTAACAAATCAGAATGTTGGGTTGAGGAATGAAGGAAAGCAGAGACCTGAACCAGGATTAAGCTTTCTTTTGAACTGACATGAAAATCCTTTCAGTTACTGATGCTAGATTCCCTTTTTGACCACTGCTGAACAGGAGACTGAGTGCTGCCTCGTCCCAGCTAACAGGGGTCAGGTTCACACTGCTGCATGGTGATTACAGAAGGAAAGCCAGCCTGATTTCATGTTAAAGTCTACTGATGTACTCCAGCAATTGTGATACCACTTTTGTCTCAATGAAGAGTGAGATAAGAAAATGAGCAGTCAGACAGTGATATACTGGTAAGTGGATGTAATTCACAGGCAGGAAGAATAGGGTTGGTTTGCCTGCCATCCCCTTTTGAAGTCATTAAAGACTGTTGAGAGGAGTTTAAAAGAACTGAGGAAGAGTAAATGAGAAGTTTTCTGCAGAGCAGCCACCCTCAGTGTCTGCTAGAAGCTGCAGTGCCTGTCACTGTTGTCGTGGTCCTGAAGCACATCTTGAGCGTGTCGATGATGGGAGGAGCCAAGCATGCAGCACCCACGAGGTGAGGCTGGGTCTCTGCTCACCATCTATCCCCAGACCTGTTTCATGTTTCCCTTCCTAACTTTGCTGCTGCTTTTTGCTTTCTATTTCATGAGAGTCTCACCTCTGGCTCTCACAGTGGCAGCGTGAGCTTCTAAATGGGGAAGGGGTGAAAAGTCAGTGTTTTAAACAGCCTAATTACAGGTAGGGCATGTCCCTGTGACCAGGGTCTGTGCGTGGCTGGTTAGAGCATGTGCTGTGCCCAGGTAGGGTAAGGGTGGAAGCCGCATTTTATCTCATTGCTTTCTTTTCTTTGCCTCAGATCACGTTTTGATCTTGTCTTTAGGAACATAGGCTCAGACCACAGTGAGTGGTGTAACTGCGGCAGCTCCGGCCGGTCTCCCCTGCCTCTTCTACCTTTGACCCCTAAAAACTGTCTGTCACCAATCCCAGGTAAAACATTTCAGTGCAGTCGTGCTTCCTTCTGGAGACTATTCACAACTAAATGGGAAGGCGAGAAGTGTCACTTGAAAGAAAAGCCCTCCTGAAAGCACTGCAAAATGTAACATACTAGCAGGTTTTCCTAAATTTTTAACAAAAGGTTATTTAAAAAGAGTTCAGCTGCTGTTGCCAAGGGACCATGTAGGCCAATGTCTCTGTTAAGGTAAACCTTTAGCTGCGTTTGTCTGCTTAATAGCTGTTGATGACAAGGTCATGTTCACACCTTTGAATTTCTGGGCCCTTGTGGCCACTAGAGACAACCTGACACCTTTCGTCATTCGTATTGCTCCTAAAAACGAAGTTCCCTCTCTCGTGCACAGGCAGCTGATACTGTGCATACAAGCAAAGCTCACATATGCACACATCCAGTTGTTCCCTTCTTCCCTCTTTATGATGTCTTTCCTCTGCTTGTTGGGGTTTGTAAGCACTAAATATGTGTATCTCAGCCTTTCCTATGTAGTAATAACTACTGGCAATGTCTGAGCGATTTTCGGGTAGATTCTAGCTCAGTCTGGTATCTGGATCTGCTAACTGGGACTTGTAGTCTTGGATTTTCAAGCAAAGGTGATTCTCATGCTAGTGAACCACTCAGATGGTTTGCATGCCTTTTGGTTCCGGTAGTTTGCTTGCCTTCTTCCCTTCTTGCTTTTTCTGGATAGTCCAAGGCTGCACACCACAGTTAATCTATCCCAGTGTGACGATGATTGAGCTATAATCTACCTTGAAGACATTCAGGCATTGCTGTTAGTTACTGTATACTAAGATCTTCACTGTTAAGAGGAACGGGTTTTATTTTTCCCTCTACCCTGGCCTTAAACACATGATTCTGCTTTGGAACAAGATCGCCTTTAATGTCTCTGTGGGATGAAAACAGATACCAGAAATAGAAGCAGATGCAGTGTAAGATTGCACTGGATGGTGGTTGTTCCCTTGTTTCATACGATGCACGTGTAGCGCTTGCTTGGCAAAGGGCTGAAACTGTGTGTTATCCATCCAGTTCTCAAACCCTGACCCACGTGCGGGGAGAACCAGTGTGTACACTGGTGTGGCCATCAGCTGAGGTGGCTGAATCCAGATGGTATGTGAAAACCAAAGGGTTCTTTGTATGTTTAAATGTTTTTTTCCTATAAACATGCAGTTTGTGTAAGAGTGAGGATAGGGAGCAGCAGGTTTTTATCTGCCCCGAAGCCTTGCTTCGGGCTTGTGTGCAGAGGATTGAAAGACTTGGAACTGAGGGCTCTCCTCTCACTCATAACCATATATAACTCATATAACCCAGCCTGGGTTATATGAACAGCTTTGTTCATAGTTAATTTTCTGTCTTATATGGTAAACCAAGTCTTTGAAATGTATAGTGTGATCCCATATATGGGAGAGGAGATGGGTTATTTTTGCTGACAGTCTAATATCTTCTTAATCTCTGTTATTCACAGATGTTCGTAGCCACTTAGGAGCGCACTGAATTTAGAGAAACCAAGCAGCTTGTCATAGCAGTGGCTATTAGCATTAGGGGATGTTTTCTGTGTGTCTTTTAAGGTGTCTGGAATGAGCTTAGTATGTGTTAAGCTCCTGAAAATGTTATATTTGTCTTGGAGAGTTCCAGGTCGTAACAGCCATCAGCAGCGTCAGGAGTCTTTGTTGCCTTGCAGTGATGAATCCCAAGGATGAAGCTCTGCAGAGTTATCCCATTCTTTATACAACTGCACAAGTGACAGGGAAAAATCTGGTGAAATGGTTTCTTTACTTTCTTTTGAGAACCTGTCAGTGGTGAGCTGACCTCAGTGATCCTGTGATGATGAATGTGACATAGTATTACCATACATAGAACCTGGCTCCATAAAGAATATGAAAGACTATAGGGGCCAGGAAGAGAATAGACTTGTACAGGGTGAAAACAAGCTGTTATTAATAATCTGGTCTCTGCTTTAAGGAGTTGGAGCAGCACAGGTTTTTGCGGCAGCACGGAGTAAGTGGTAAGACTGACAGTAACCATAGAGGTGTGCATGCAGTGGGTGTCTTGCTTTCATAGGGCACGTTCTATATTTAGGCTTGAATTCATGTGTTTTCCACCTGGAGTACAGAGCAGTGAGATTTGTGATGACCTTTAATTCCAGAGAGTTACAGTATATAGGCATTTTCTGTTTCTTCTGTGCAGGGGGAGCTAATAGTTTCCAACTCATGAGAAGTTCTGTTCCCCATGCATTGCTCTGCCTGTTTTCTTGTCTAATGTGTGGAAAAATCCCAACTCAGCCTTAGGTCATCTGACTAGGCATAAAACCCCAAGAAGATAAATCAGCAATACCAATTGAATTAATCGGACTTTATATTGATGGAATGTACCCTTCAGGTAGGGAAAATCTCAGCATGTTCTTGGTGGGGATCAGTAAAGATCACTTGATTGCAATTGAGGCTGTTCCTGGGTATAAGCCAGGTTTGTTTGATGCCAGGAGCTGCTTCAGTGATTAACTCCTCACCCTCCTGCAGAGCTAAATTTGTGGCAAGGGAACTGGCCCGTACCTGGAAGGGAGATCATCCTCCTGTTAAAGCTGCAAAGGTCTTCAAACTTCTCTGTGAGCTGGTTGGGATGCGGTGTTTTTGAGAACGGTTCTGCACCAGTTAAAATAAACAAGTGTATTAAGATTGACCATAAATCGAAGAGCTGGAATCTTTCACAGAATCCCAGAGTGCTTGGGTTGGAAGGGACCTTAAAGCTCCTCCAGCTCCAACTCCTGCCACGGGCAGGGACACCTTCCACTAGAGCAGGTTGCTCCAAGCCCCTGTGTCCAACCTGGCCTTGAACACTGCCAGGGATGGGGCAGCCACAGCTTCTCTGGGCACCCTGTGCTAGCTCCTCAGCACCCTCACAGGGAAGGAACCCTCAGTGTGTTCATTTGAAGCTGACCATTAGTTTAAAAGTGTGAGTGTTTTCCTGCCCTGGGAGGAGAAAGAAAAGCTCAGTTAAGTGTAGATGAGGAGTGACACCTCGTACAAAACTTGGGGCTGTCTTGGAAGATGGAGCTTACAGACTTTATCGGTCTTTAACTTAGCTTTGGCCTTGTTGCTCAGGGCTGGTTTTCCTTATTTTCCTCCTATCTGTCAGATGTCAGCAAGTGAGTGTGAAATGCAGTGAGTGATCTTCAGGCTGTACCAAACCCGTGTGGAGCAGAGCTGGGAGGAGAGCACCGCACTGGCAGAGCCAGACTAAATGTTTTTAGAGCAGAGTCAAAGGCTTAGGAGCTCTCTCGCCCTGGAAAATCTCCAAGGCTGATCACATTTGCAGGCTTTTTCTTTCCTTAATGGGAGTTGAAGCTGAGACATTGGTACAAGTATATTGGTGTTTGGGAAGCTAAACAAGGAGAAACGTAAATAAGAACCCAATAATCCCTCAGTGGAGGGAACTAAGGAGCTTATCTGATTGGTTCCAGCATGGAAAAGGCATCGGAAAAACACATAAATCCAGCCTGTGGAGTTTGGGTTGTGGTTTCTTTTTTTTTTTTTTTTTTCTTCAAATCCAGTTTGAATCTTTTTAAACACTTAAAGGGCAGATAAAATGAGCAACTGTCATTTGCAGCGAAGGAGGAACTGATATGCTTGAAAGGAAAATGTCAATGCCACAAAAATATCATAGCCCTGTTAGATTAAAGAGAGGTAATTTATAACTTCAGCTGACAGCTCAGAGCTGTTAGACACAGGGACTTGATAAAAAACGTGGCTGTTAGCAGTTTGGGAAACTGGCCTGAAACTGAATTCTTCACATTTTCCTGCAAATGCAAAACTAAGTTTGGGCTTTCATTTCCCAAATGAGGTTATCAGAGGCAAGTACTTTGTTCCATTTGACTAAAACTTCTTTCTCCAAAGCTGGCATGTCCATTCTTCCAACTGAATTCCATACAGGCTGTAGAGAGCTTCAATCTAATTTGTCACTGATAGAAAGTATTCTTTTTTCTGTGTTGTGTGTGGCACGCATCCAGAGGCATTGGGGAACAAACTGCAGCCACAGAACAGTGCCTGATAAAGAGAAGAAAAGGCAACACGTTTAGTACAGAAAGCCTTATCCTCTTCCCTGAGCTGCCTTTCATTGACATTTGTGTTGCTTGGTCCTTATCATTCTGCTTATCAATGCTCCAGTAAAAGACTCGGGGAAGTACCGAAGATGCTTTGAATGTTAGTGTAAGGTACCACTGCCACTCGGCTTGCTTTTGACAAGAAAAAGAAAACAGAAGTGGAGGGAATGTCTTTCTCTGTTCTTCAAGGATTCAGGGGCCTCTTCCCATCCCATTTTACAGATCCGGAGCCCTTGTTATGCCATGTGGGAAAACCAGGCAGGCTTTCAGCCACCCAAGCCTCACAGAGGGCATCTGTGCCAAGAGGCTTCTCTCTCCTTTCCTCTGGTGAAAGCTATTACTTCTCCCTTTCTTTCTTGTCTCTTCAACTTCTCATGGCTAAACCCTACTAAATAGCAAACACGTGCTGTAGTTTTATGTGTAGCTGCATTTAAAAATGTAAAAATAAAATTGATCTTGTGCTTGTTTATTCAGTGAGCTTTGAACACTGATTTATTGTATTTCAGACTTCTAAACCCCATGACTGCACCTAGTCCTATCTCATGGCAAACCCAGCTCAGTTCTCCTGTGCTGGAGGGTGAGGTTTGGGATCTGCAGCTGTTTGTTCCAGAATCCTGGGTGTGAAGATGAGACTAATTCCAGCTCCCATGGTCACAGCTGGGGATGGGTAATAGCAAAGGGCCTACACAGGGAGACAGCAGATTGAGTTTTGGTTGTCTTTGTGAATTCATGTGCCTCTCTAGTAACACATTTTGCCACCTCCCATCCCAGCTCTTACCTGCTTTTGTTTAATTCTCTCTGTAGCTGTCCTGGGTTCAGCTGTAGCAGTCATTTTTCTCCTTAGCAGCTGGTGCAGTGCTGTGGTTTTGACTTTCAGCCTGGGAACAACACTGATAACACCGATGGTTTTAGCTGTTGCTAAGTAATGTTTACTCTGACCAAGGACTTTCTCAGTCTCAAGCTCTGCCAGGGAGGAGGGGAAGCCAGGAGGAAGCAGAGACAGGACACCTGACCCAAACTGGCCAAAGGGGTATTCCATATCACAGCACCTCATGCCCAGTATATAAACTGGGGGGAGTTACCCAGAAGGCCCAGATTGCTGCTCGGGTCGGGCTGGGTATCGGTCAGCGGGTGGTGAGCGGTTGTGTCCTCTCTCCTTGTTATTCCCCATATCATTATTATTGGTAGCAGTAGTGGTTTGTATTATACCTTAGTTACTGGAGTGCTGTTATCTCAACCCGTGGGAGTTACATTCCTCTGATTCTCCTCCCCATCCCTCCGGGAGCGGGGGGAGGAAGAAGAGGAGGGAGTGAGCGAGCGGCTGTGTGGTTCCGAGTTACTGGCTGGGCTTGAACCATGACAGCACCTCATGTTAAGGTCCAGACTTCATCTAAAATCTGTTGTTATTGTTGAATGTCCGGTTTTTCTGGAGTGGTTTATTTTGTCTAGATACTGTGCTTAGAAAGAAATTATTAGTCTATGAGAGAATGGATGCCTCAAGAAAAGGAAAGAAGTTTACAACAGCAATTTTTTGTGTTTCCTTGTTTACTTCAGCTGATTTCAAAGCAAGTACACAGCAGGTCTATTTTGGATACTTGTTGAAGTCCCCTAGCTCACTGATGTGCGATTTCTCTTTTTCTCCACCTTGAGCATGATGACAGCATAGATCCTTTTAAGGTCTGGAGTTTTAATTCAGTCTTGATGCAGATGCGAACTTTCTTTAGTCCTCCCCTACTTCCCCACTTGTTTTTGGACAGTGTTTTGAGGCACTGCTGATAATCTTCTCCCAGGTTCCTTTCTGCCACTTAGTACTTCATTTTCTTAGGGGATGCTTACAAGAAGAGCTGCCAAATCAGTGTAGCCATGTCTCTAACTCAGAAGAATAACAAGTTATAACCATGGCCATTGTCCAATATAGCTAGCTTTGTGGTCTAAGAGGTATTATTAGGGTGTGGGAACTGTGGTAATTCATTCCTCCTCATTAGAGATTCCTGTTTTCCCCTCTCAGTGGATGGATCTCAGGACTTGATCGCAGTCGTGTGTGTTGTTCTGTGCTGAAAGGACAAAGGGGTATCTCTACAGTAGCATTGGTGGTGACAGTTGGCTGAAGGTGGGAAGTCTCTGATGGGTGAGGACAAATGCTGCTTGTCTGTTCTGCATGGTACTTGCCCTCAGAACCTGAGCCCATTTCTATGTTGCATGTTGTGCTTACTCAAACAGCAGAAGACTCTTAAACACTGTGGGATTGCAATGCTCTGGCTGTGTGCAGGCCAGGCAGGGAGGTGTGTAGGTAGTTCAAAAGCTTGGCAGAAGCTGCCTGGCCTCAAGAGTGCTTGTGGAATGATTGCTTCCCAGCCAAGTGAAATACTGCCACTGTAGACCTCCTCTCGTCCTGGGCTCCTCACATTTGGGTTGTGTTTTGAAAACCTGCTGCTTTTCTACCCTGTTCCTACTGCACTGTGTCCTTTAATGGCTGCTCTGGGGATGCTGGTGGGTTTCCTGTTAACAAAACTAATGCAATCTAGGAAGGCTTTTTAAAAGGAGAGATTTATGATGCCGGCATGTTCATCCCCTTGCTGTAGACAGCTCTTCTAATGATAAAGGTGCATATATCTCAGGGTGATGTAAACAACTTGATGGATGGCTTAGCAGTGGATGTGGAGAAAATACTGGAAGCTTTTTATCTATCTGTAGAGCTTGCTGAGAGGCTGTGAGCAGGTGGCCTGGTGCAGGCACACAGGTACATCATCATTACCTGCAGTCAGGCTCTTCATGGGTACCAACATCTCTATTCTGGAAATAATCGTCTGTTGAAGGCAACAGAGATGGAGCTCAAGGCTGCCAGAGCACATCTCTCTCCTTTACAAACAGAGTAAGGAAAGATAGAGTGTGTTAATGTAATAACTGGCAGTTGGTCTATGTAGTAAAGTGATTCTTTAATCCTTGTTTAGCAAAAGAATTCAGATGCAGTGATTGCAGCGTTTGGTTGCAGATGCAGGTTTTAATTGTGGAGTAACAGGAGAAGGATATTCCTCTTTCCACCATGTGTGTGTAGCTCTTGCCTGTATTTTTGCACCTGCATTCCTAGTGTGGGCACAAGCACTAATTAGCTTTTCAGGTTCAGAAATCCCATGTAAAAGATGAAGTTTTATTGTTATAAAAGTGTCAACCAGAGCAATAAAATGTCTCCCTAATTTAAGAACACTAGAAGGCTAAATAAATTAAATATTGAAATATATAGAAATTCTTATGTTGAAGCTGATGGGTTTAAAATTACGACTAACATAAAACTGTCACAAATCTTTTCCTAAGTTGTGGCACAGCAGCTTGCCTGTGTGAAATGTGCTCTAGTTGAGGGAGTTATAAACAGTGGGGGACTTTCCACTGGCTTCAGGTCTTGAGAAGCATCATTCCTTTGACAGCAACTCTTGTTACCCCATAGAAACACCCAGTTCTTATTTGCTCTGTGGAGTTGCCTGGTTTGTTTTCAGGCTGGTATTTTAAAGGGTGATCCATAAGGGCAGGTTCTTGTTCAGAGCTTGCTCAGCCGATCTGTTTCAGAGCCAGTGGACATCTCCTAATGGATCTCGCACTCTGGTAACAGCTCTTCTGGCTGGCTATGAAAGCAGCGAAGACTTGCACAGGTCACCTTGAGATTGTTTGCATGAAGCTGGGAAAATAGTTCCTCAGGGATGAATTTTTTGGAAGCTTAGCATTGTGTAAGTATTGATGGTTAGCTGATCCTATGTGGGAGGATATTTAGGCTCTGAACAATGTATTTCTGTATATATGAAGCCTGAACTTCCAGGTAGACTGGATGAACTGTGTGCAGCATCGCTGCATGAACAGGTAATAAACAGCTGGATTGGATGAGGGAGGTGTAGAAACCCAAAGCAAGTGAGAATGCTTGTCCCTCCATGATGAAGGAAGAAGGAGAATAGAATGCAGGGTTTCAGTGCTGGTCCTCTCTCTGCCCCTGTATCCATCTTGGGGAACTTTATTTCTATACCTTGTTCAGCACAGAGCTGAAGGGTAGTTGTTGCCAGCTCCACAGGCTATGTGGGAATTAACTTGTTGGAAAACAGCTTCAGACCCTTAGGTAGAGGGCTTTATATTCCATATCTCACTGAAGCTTTGGGAACCTGATCAGTGTAGGTTCCCTTCACAATTGATGGAGAGGAGGTGCCCACCTCCCAGCCTCAGTCAGCTCCTTCATTTAGAAATGTACCCCTGAATGGGTCCTGTGTCTCCACTGACTACAGGAGGAGCAGGACAGAGCATCCGCCTCAGTGCAGTGGGGTGGATCAAGGTCTGTGCGTTGCTTTTTTATCACATTTGGGACCTGTAATACAATAAGTAAATTAGAAGTGTTTTCTAATGAGTTCTTTTCTTTAGATAGGCTCACTTTGTAGTGCATAAGGGTGAGAAAACCACGCTTGCACTTCATTATCAATAGTTTGCCTTCTTAGTTATAGGCTATGGATTAGTATTGAAAATCAGATAGAAAAATCATAGTTCCCCATGTAATTAAAAATTGCACCTGCAGTTCCAAAGCAGAGACCAGCTGAGGTTGTGTGGGGAACCTTAACACCTTCCTGTTTGCTATGCTTTTTAATTTCTTCCCCTCAGTGTTTGATTTGACGTCTGATTATATATATATTAAGAAAATGCTTGTCTGTGGTGATTTGGGGTTCTGTTTTAACACTCTAGTGTGTTCAAGTTCATTGTTAGGGAACG